>NC_053422.1:18676000-18858500 GCF_016859285.1 Xiphias gladius
CAAGTCAGTCTACAATCAAATTGATTTTGAAGCTGTTTTAAGGTAAAATAGTTGCATATATATTGCTGACCGGTTTTTAAGCATTAACAGTATATCATCAGTTGGAACCAATGACCTTTGGGATAAGTGCCACTGAGAAAGTAGGGAAGTCTGAAAGTATTGAGAATCAAACTTAGAAATTGTTGGTTTTGGTCTATCAAGGGATTTGTTGACAGTAAGAAACATTTAGAATAACCTAAGCGTCCTGTAAGTTAACAGCTGCCAACAATTTGGATGAAAACAAATGAATATAAATGCAAGCAACAACATGGAAATTTCATTTTATATTCAATGTGTTTGTAGTCGGTACACAACCACTCTAAATGTAAAAAAGTGTTTGAGGGAAATCAGCTGTGTCAGAGAGATGGATGGAAAAGGTACAAAGCTTGGGTAGTGTGCTAACAAACTCCATTTTGTGTTGCTGCAGCTGTTTCCATGGAGCTCACTCTCCCTCTCTTTCTCAGCACCCCACACACACACACACACACACGCAAGTGTCTGAAAGAGGATTCAGCTGTGTGAGCCAATCTGCAACCAACCGCAACTCAGAGAGAGAACCCCTCGTTCTATCTAAGAGACTCCTCTCCTCCATCTTTCCAGCATCACGCCCATCTCATCATTTTTTTCAATCTCATTACAATAATTTCTTCATTTATTCAAAACCCCAGTCACAACAACAAACCCACACTCAGCACACTCAATTACTGTGATTTTGATACACAAGCACCACATCAATGAGAAGCAGAGGAACCAGTCCATGTATTTACAGCACTGTGTTTTTCCCTCTGTCTTATCTGGAGTGCATGTGGCAATCAGCAGTGCTCATTACACCTTGCCGCCCTACAAAGATGCCAGAGAAAAATTTCCTTGAAGGAGGAGGTGAGGGGGGAAAAAAGAGAGGAAAAGATGCTTACCGAGGACTCCAACGCGGTAGTTGAGAGTGATAACGATGACATTTCCGTAGCTGGCAAGGACGCTCCCATCGATCATGTTGCCCGTCCCCTCCATGTAGGATCCTCCGTGGATGTAGACCATCACAGGCTTGGCTCCGGTATCTCGTATGTCTGCAAGAGCGGCCATCATTAACACATTCACAATTTCGTCCACCCACTCCGATCAAGGGTCAGCTCAGATTGAGATACAGCAGATACAGCACATGGTGGCCACAAACAGACAAGCTGACGGTCACCTCCCAGATACCAGCTGTAAGGTCTGCTGGCCTACTATTGGAAATGGAAGCAGTACTCTATCAATTCTGCATTATGAGAAACCAATTAATGTCCACTCATGATTTAGAGTTCAACTCTATTATAGTAATTGGTCATCTCAGCTGAAAATGTTGCTTGTCATTTACCTCATATCAACCCAACTATTAGGGTTGTATTTGGTTTTGTGTTGCCTTCCGGAAGGCAGACCCACTTCCCAATATAGACACACAGGAAGCTATTAGAGAGAATAAAGAGAGAGGTACTCTGACACATCTCCCAACCAGGGAGACGACTAATCTGGCTCGACAGTGATAGGGAAAACGCACCGGCTAATTACACAATGCTACCATGAGCCTCCTTTTTACACAGGCCTATCTCTGTGCAACAATTTATTTGCACGATCTTGCTTGGCATTGCAGGCAGTTAAATTTGTGCTTCAGTTTTGGTAAAATGTTGTTTATTTTATTCCCGGACCAGGGCTTGATACCCAGCTGGAGCGACTCTCCAGCCAGATAAAGCACATCCAGAGGTAGAGGGAAGAAAAAAGCCTCTGTCTGAGGAATAGACTGAATTACTGACTGGCTAGCTAGAGCTGGGAGACAAGACAAGAAACTCTCTCTCATTTTCACTCCTGCTCCCCCCGCGTTCTGTGTAACTTTTTCGCCTTCCCCTCCCTCACTTTGTGTCTCTTTCCCTCACAGACTCTCCCCTGTCTCTCCCTGTTTCTCTCCCGCCTTCCCTCAATTTCTGTCCAACTCCCTGCCTCTCTTTTTTTCCCTTGTGCCCTGAGAATGGTGAGAATGAGAGGGGGTGGGAGGGCAAAGAGTGAGGAAGACAGGGGGAGAGAGACACAAAGACAGACCGGAAGGAAGGAGAGAGGGAAGAAAGACAGAAAGAGAGGAAGAAAATAAAAAGGAATAAAAGGAATAAAAAAAATAAAAAGAAAGAAACGAAGAAAGAAAGAAAAGAGAAAGCAATTGGCTCAGATTTAAAAGGAAGGTATTGTATTCTGGTTGCTATGGTGACTGAGAGCCAAAATTCAAAATCCTCAAGAACAGCTAATCGCAGACCACATCCTGCACAGCCCAATCTGCATCCATCTGCAGGCGCTGCTCATCGTTATGCACCCAATCACATTAGCATGCTCAACACCGAGGACAACTACTTAGATGCATTTTGTAGAGACACGTTTTTTCTGTAACCCCTATAGCAGAGCTCAGCCTTGATTCACAGTTTTTTTTCATTATTCCCTTGGTTATTCATGGCCCCGTTACGTTTAAAAGCAAAGCAATAACTTCTATATGATGTGCCCTTATTTATGGCTTTGTTCATCTTGCTGGTATCTGAGAAGGCTACACAGTGAAATGTGATTTATAGCTGACACTTCTCTATGCACACACTTATCTTAGACAAGAGGAAGAGGGGATGCATGGGGTGAGGAAGCATGAAAGGTACGGTCAGAGAGGGAAAGGGGGGCTAAAGGGAGAAAAACAGCAAAATGATATCCTTCACAAACTACTGAAACAAATGGGCCACAGATACAAAGAGAATGACAAAGAGGAACAGGGGCAGAAATAAGAAAAAGAGATTAGTCATGTCAATGTTATCAGTCACCTCTTTTGTTGATTCACAACGTGTCTCCATGACAACAGTTAAATCCCTTTGGGAGAGCGATACAAGACATCGAAGCTCCACTTGTTCTAATCTATTTATTGACTTGATCTGATGTGGGAGGTGTCACACAGATGTGATATACAGTTCTCACTTACGATGGTTTGTGTCGGAGGAAAACATGCATGCAGCAGACCCCAATTGGACTTTGGTTTACAGTGCGAAATAATAATCCTTTCTGGATACATCCACATCTGGGCTGCAGCATGGCATGACTTGGAAGTAATGAGGTGAGTAGCTCTTCATAACCAATCAGATCAGAACTTTGTCAGTTGCTGTGGATGGCCTAATCTGGTGAAACAGGTGACTAAGTGGCTACCTCAAAAAGCTGCTTCCTGATTCACTGCTTCTCCGAGGCAAACATATTGTTATATCAACACACATGTTCATAGCATCAAAATGTAGCACAGAGCTCTGTGCTAGAAAAGAAACAGAGACATGTTTATTAATGCACATACAAGTATATTCACAGTAGAACTCCATGCACAATGATGTGAAAATAAATGTTTGGGAGATGAACAAAAAAAAAAAGGGCATGATAGAAATTTAGATGAAGGGTGATGAAAAGTGAGCTGAACAGAAACATAATTTATGCACAGTAGCACTTCATTTTCTCACATATTTGTCTCACCCAGACAACGAGAACATGCAGCATCTACTATACAGTGACATACACTCGTACACTCCCAGCATATACTCTACCAAACAGCAAATAATTATATCACAGTAGAGAAAATAAATTGAAAATTGCCCGTGGAATAAATACAGTAAATCAACGGTTTTCAGTTTGCTGCACTTCACTCCGGCTAAATAGAAGGGCTGTGGATGGTCACACCTACAAATACATCAGACGGTACGAATTTTAGCAGGTTCTAAGGAGCTACAACCTCTCATAGGTGCATCGCAGTGGCTCTAGACTGATTGGAGTATCAGTGGGAGGCATAACTCAGGTCTGAGCTGAGCCTCTAAGTGTTGCTGCTGCAAGTTAAACCCACCAGGCGGGCTAGGAGCACTTGTTCCTTCCTCCTCTATTTTATTTTCTCTCCCCCCTGTACCTCAACCTTTTTGTCCTTTGCCTCTCACTCCATTGAAAACAGTCAGTCATATATCTGACGTTAAGCGCCCCCAGAACCGGCCTTGACACTCCAGAGTGGGACAGGACAAAGGCGAGTGGAGATAAGTGTCTGCATTCACTGTGTCAACACTTGGTGAAACATGGTGGCTGTCAGTGGCTATCAGTGAGGTCTGAGGTGGGGGGGAATGGGTGACAATGTCTTGATGTGGCAGGACATGACATGCACCCCACTGTAGTGCTCTTGTCAGGCCAAGCTTAACGCTTCACTCCTGACAAGTCCATTACTGGCCATGTTCATGTTTAAGAACTGCATATAATTTATCTGGGGAGTTCTTTGCAAAACAGTCAGTGTAATTACACCAAATTATACAGCAACTTGTGCCGTTGTACAAGTCAGTGACAGTATTCTGAATGTCACCGGATGTCTGCTTAATATTCCCTTTGCAAGGAATCAAATGAACAGGCACTGTATGTGAGACTAGGCCTTTGAGGGAAAAAGGCTGAAGTGAAGGAAGACACAGTAAGACATTTTCTATTTTGGACTCACAAAAGACAGTGGAAGGAGGACCATGAAAAAAAAAAAAAGTTGTTGTATAGCTGTTGCTATTTTAAGCCAGTGGACTTTCAGAGCCTGCTCATCATCAGGAGTGATGGGATGGGTAGGAAAAGAGCACTTATAGTCTGAGTATGTCAGAGTCCACAGTGTTTGCCACAAAACTTGACATTTATGAGAATAACTGAGATATGTCTTTTTATATATAAAGAAAATCTGAACATAGCATTCTGTATATGAAAAGAAGTGTGTGCCTATACAATGAATCTTGACATTGCTAAAGTAAATGAAATGGGAGGAATGACCTTGCTGGTGTGTTTGTGTGTTTAATATGATGTCGACAACAGAGCAGCCGTAGAGCGCTGTGTATATGTGGAGGATAAAGAGAAAAGAGAGACGGGAATAGACGTCGGATGAGTAAAATAAAAGGGAAGGGGGAGGAAGCTGTAGAGGTGCTGTCATGCTTAAGAGTGGAAGAGGACTGACCCTTTTGTCTTTCAGGAAAGCCTGCTGTCCTTGGAGCAAGCTACATAAGCCGACGGTATACTGTACAAATACACTGAAGGGCTGGCGACAGCACACCAATAAACACTTTAAAAAGGTGCACAAAGCTAAAAATTCATCAGACCTGCTGTGGCATTTCATAAGGAAATTGTCAAAGTGTCTCAGTGAACTAATTCAAAGCCTATATACAATCTTGTTCCATTCTCCATATTTTTCAACAGGATGGTTTTACATGTTTTGCTTTGCCAATTATCAAGAGTTAAGGACAAAGAAAAAAATTGATGACAGGAGCAGTCCGACTCTCTCATCATCTGAAATGGCTCAAATGATAACCCTTGGATAGATCAGCCATTAACAGCAATGCTTATTTTGGAAAGAGGCTGAGCAGCAGCATTCCAAATATCCCTACATAAATGGGCTTCAAGGGGCATGATTCCTCATCCATGCCACATCAGAGAGAGTAGGATAGTGGCAGAAGGGAGAGAATGGTGTGTGAATTGCCCCCACTGTCGATTCACCACTCTCCAAGCTGCCTGAGAAGAGCTGAGGGGCTTTGCTGGATGGGGATCCAGTCAGGCCTCTGCTATGGAATTAATGGTAATGCCCAGGCAGGTGGAGCTCAGCTCTGCTCCCTAGCACAGCAACGTTGGAGAGCTTCTCTGGGTGTGCGTGTGTGTGTGAGTGTGTGTGTGTGTGTGTGTGTTTGTGTAAATGTGTGTCTTCTTCAGTGCTTGCTTCTAGAGCTTGGAAGCAAGCATTGTTTATGTGTACAAGTGTGTGCATGTGTGCATGCTTGACTGATTTAATGGATGTGGGTGTACATGTCTGAGTGTGTGCACACTCACACTGGGTGGAAGCATTCCTCCTGATTAGAGCTAGAGTCTCAAAGTGCCAAATGACAGACACACACACACACACACACACACATCTATTTTTCATCAGTGGGAGAGGACAGAGGCAGCAGTGGCGCAAGACACTCTAGAGGTAGAGTGGGGATGGCTGCCTCTCTCTGCCTATCACTGGGCACAGTAGCTCAGCACCACTGCCATGTTCCACCTGGGAGATTTAGCCCCTACACAGCCTCACTTCCTCTATTTACATGCCCACCTTTATCTAACAACAGCAGGTAGGTGATTGAAAGCTTGCGCTCCCTTTTACAGTGCAGTAACAGCCTCTGTAAAATTAAGTCTTGATTGTGCGCCGGCGTAAATCACAGCAACTTGGCCCACACACTCCTGTTGCTGGAGGGAGTGTTGCGTAGAATTTGAATGCACTTTGGGGGTTCCAGGGGGTTGACTGTTGCGCAGTCAGACAGGTGGACACACAAAAGGAAAGACAGCAAGACACAGGAAGAGAGAAACAGGCAGACAGGCAAAGAGGGAGAGCCTCAGGGAAAGCCTTCGGACAGAAAGAGAAATACATGATAAAAAGGTCATTATATTCTTCTGGCATATTTCATTTTGCTCATTTCCTCGTCTCAGTTGAATGTTTTTATTGGCTGTTTCACAGCCTTTTTTATTGTAAATGTATATATTACTATTCCATTACACATGTTACTTGCATTTTCTTTGGCAATGTGAGAAATCCTTTGTTGTTCCAATAAAACTTATTTTAATTAAAATGTAAGAGCGTGTCTGGAGGGTTATAACAGGGAGGAGGGCAGCTCAAATATGGTGGAGGGAGGAAGGGAATTAGCCCAGGATAGACAGACTGCCAACTGAGACAGCATGGTAATGCCGGGATGAACAGACTGAGAGATGGAGGGGGTTAGACAGAAAAACCAGACAAGACAGCAACTCTCTGAACTGAATGAGAATATGTGGATAAGAGGTGCATCAGCTAAAGAGTGAGAGAGTGGGAGTTCTGCTTGTGTTCCGGTTCTACGTGCCCTTTAACTTGATTACAAATGTTTGATTTTCATTGGTAATGCATGCAGTACATTTACTGTAGACAAAGGATTGCTATTACCTGCACTAATAGTACAGCCACTTGTGAGAGCAGTAGTATGTAAGACAGCTTACAAGGACTTTCTGGTTTGTGCACTGTACTCAACCATCTTTCAGTGTGTAAAGTCTTGTTTTCACAGAGGTAGTCTTTCTCTTTGGTGGGAATTACAGAAAAACAGAGGGGTGTCCCTGAACATTGATTTCGCATGTCAGGCCATGAAAGTTCAAAACAGACACATTCACCAGAACAATGAAAATCTTCTGGATCATGTTTAGGGATTGATGGCCAACTCTGTCACACATGCATTAGTTATAGTGCTGTGGCAGAGATTCTGCTGGGACCGCATTGTGCTTCTACGGTGATGCTCTGTAAATAGCATTAGTTGCGCTCAGTAAAGAATAGACTTGTCACATTTTCAGTGAGTCTAGTCTTGCACAACAGCTTGGAGACCAAGCCACTGTGTACGCATGCAAAGACTTGCCAGACAAAGGGATTGGCGCTTGTCAGCAATTCTGAACAGACTTAGGGATACATACACTGACACATGTGGGCTTGCTTGAAGAAAGAGAAAAACATACACATATGTGCATGTATACACACACAGTAAAGCCGAAGACTGAAAGCAGTTTTGCTTCAGTTGCAACAGCTCGCTCCGGGCTTGAATGAGGAAACACCTGTGTGTCAAAGTGGTGCCATGGCAATGCTTCCTATTCTGTGATAGAGGCCAGCGTGAGGCTTCTCTACTGGCAATGAGGAAGGACCTTCCCTACAAACCCTTAAACATCTGGGAAGAACCCTGGCCAGCTGGCCTCAGCTTTGTTTAAAACCCAACACATGACCATCTGCAAAGCTGCCGTTCATTGTGCCAACATTCAAGACAAATAAGTGAAAGGATATGGCAGTTAGGTGTGACGTCTCAGTTTTCTTGCCAAACAGAAGGCCCTATGCCCTGAACACGTGCTGTCCCAAACAGTTTCGCTCCAGACATACAGTTAAAAATTGTTCATCAAATGCACATATAATGAGCAAAAATACAATCTATCGATAACAAACGAATGGAGTATAAATCAGGGGCTTTACCTTGATACCCAACATCATGCTTGCATCACCTGACCTGTATTGGTGAAGGAAGACAAGGGCGGAGCAATATCAGGGGTTTGATTTAAATTCAGAGACTTTAGCTGTTTCTGTTGCAGCACAAGAATCATCTCTCATTCTAATCTCGGCAGAGATCCACCCTGAGCCGGGAATATCCCAAGATAAATATGGAAAGTGAACAATGCGATTGCTGAGCAGCAACTTCCCATTTTCTACACCTCTTGCCTCTAATCCTCTCCAGCAGCACTCCTGAACTGCCGCTCCTCATCTAAATCTGCTGGCAGGCTCGGTGAACAGCCTCATATTACACTGCTGCTTCACTTTCCCTCTGCCATTATCGCCACCAATACAGCTGCTGGCCGAACCTTAAGAAGTGGCTCTCACCACTGCTTCTGCCCTTGTAATAACAGTTTCTCCAATCACTGTGTGAGATATTAAAATGACCCAACCCAGGCTTGGTTATCTAGACAGCTCCTAGATCCCATCTGACTCCTAAGCCAAACGCTCTACTCATCGCTTGAATTTCGATGCTTGGGAACAGGAGACCGTACATTCACTCACACACACTCTACATTTGATCAATAACAACATTGTTGTACACATTGTAACGTGACAGGGGTGCGTGATGATTGCATTTGCAATTAGAAACAAAACTAAATTGAACAAAAAACATAAGTGATCAGAAAACAGTGACATTTTAAGAAAAAAAATCATGCACCATCTTTTTTCACCATGGAAAGTACCTTCATCTTCATCACCGTCGTTATCCGATAAATCCTCGCCCTGTTTTTTTGCATGGGCCCCTGTTATTGAAGCAGGGAGAGACATAAAGAGGCACAAGGAAATTCAAAATAGCATGTTTGGCAACACAGAGAAGGGAAAAGAGGCAATTCAATAAAAAGCAGTATTTGAGACCACATGTGAATAACAACGTTAATTTAAATACATAATTTCTGTTAAAAAAAATAATATAAACACAGAAAGCACGTACAATAAAAGTAAAATAAACATTTTAAATTAATGTACACACACACACACACACACACACACACACACACACACACACACACACACACACACACACACACACACACACACACACACACACACACATACACAAAACACTACACTAAGTAACAAAAATCAAAGCATACCTTGCAGAAGGTAAGTTACTAAAATTCCAGTGTTATCATCTGGAGCAGAGTCATACACCACTGGCATTTTCAGAAAAAAACCTTTAGATCGAGCAGGAAAACCCTCTGAATTCAGTCCTATATGTTTTGGTAACGATAGCTTAAAGGATTGTTCCAGAAAAGAACAGCTGCTGTACAGCATATGATTCTGACTTTTTTTTTTATTGTATTTTTTTTCTGGAAGATGCACCTAACCTCAATTTCTAACTTGGGCATCCACTTAAAGAGACCATAACAAGGCAAATAAAAATGAAATTAACAGAAAATGTGGTTACTGGCAAACGAAAGAATATAAAAATCAGGATGCAGAAAACTGTTGAAAGGACAGGTATTAAACTACAAGTAAAATGAATAAATGTGTAGAATTGCAACTTCCCTAGAGGTTGTGAGATTTGAATAAATAGCAAGATTACATGTATCGTAGACTCAGTGATTTGTGCAGTTACTTCAGCATGTTTCTTTGCCCTAAACAGAGAGGTAATGTGCTGTTGTCCTTGTGCTACACGTTAATATGAAAATCTAGCCCCCTAGGGCAGCTAAACACCATGTACAAATATAGTGTACAAGCCCTATCTTGACCTACCACTTACACAGAGGTACTCAAAACAGCTAGAGTTTGATCTCCATGTAAAATCATTTTTGTTGCCCACCAGCACCAGGGCCTAAGGCCATTAATGATGGTTAGTAAGTTGGTCTATCCAGCAGTCCGTCCATTCAATAGTCCATCATCTTCTGACAAGATTTTACAGAAATATGTTATCTTTTGAAGATTTTCACAATTTTGGTGATACCCTGACCTTTCATATAGTGCCACTGTCAGTTCAGATTTTCCTCTTGAGCAGTGCTCGATACAGTAAACCCTAATGTTTCTGGTGACCTTGGGCTTTTCCTTTAGTGCAATCACTAGGCCAGTATGAATACAAATTAATATCAAAATCTAACGGGTGTTTTATAGCAGAGCGAAGCCTGACCCTTACCTGAAACAAACACCACCTCTGCTGACGTCATAACTTATCATTATTACTTTTTATGAAATAAAGCAGTAATCTTTCAAGGGAAAAGAGCAGAGCTGCTGATTCACGCAGCGCATGCCGAACACATCATGAATGTGGCTGTTGTTTTAAGTCGTCATCTACTTACTCAATTGATCATGAGACAAGGTACATCAGGATCTGGGTGAGTTGCCTCCATGGCTAAACAGTTTCCTGGGTTCTCTCCACTTTAATCATTACAAAATATGTAATCTCATAATATTTATGAGAGGGGTGGAGCAAGGGGAGATTGTCCACTGGTTAACTGATTGTGGATGGCGTTGTTCTCTCGGATAGATAAAAAATAAAAATAATAAATGCTAAAATGGGTCATCAGATATACCTTGCCAGCCGTTAATATACCCGCCCAAGTAAATGTGTGGGAAATACTGGATGTTCATGGTCCCTAGAGGATGATTCAAGTGTCCACAAACAGGGCTGTAATTTTTGGTGTAGTGGCCAAATTCCGGACCGGAAGTCACATTATGCGCTCAGTTCAAAAGATCACAATATCAACCTCAACATCCAAAATTTGCTAAGAGGTCAAAAAGACTCTTGTTAAGAAATTCTTTCTGTCGTTCAAGTGGGCAAACCAGTCAGTCGGGTAGAGTCAGAGAAGGACACTATAACACACATACAGTACCTACACAGAAGTCAGAAGCATTAATTATCTCTTTAGCCTAGGCGCCAGTTAAAAAGCTTTTATTTGAATGAATGCATCGAATGAATGTTTGAAAACCTCATCCATTGTTAACTGATAGATGCAATATATTACATAATGTAATAGCCTGTGTGTCATGACATTTACTAAGAACATTCAAGCTCTAAAGTGGAGAGGCCATTTGATTTTGTTATTTCCACAGCCTTTGGTTTGTCCATCATGTTGGCATTATGGCATACAAAGAATAATGCAGTCTGTATGAGCTGGGCTGCTATATGAGCTTTAGATATGCAAACATAATCTTATGACTATAACAACTTCAAGCTTAAAAGCATAACTTTTGTATCACTGTTCTTCAATAAGAGGTTATGGCACCTATGTTGAAATACAGCTGTGGAAGCTGTTGTGTAGGGTTATGCAGAAATGGGAGTGGACTTGGTAGCTATTGGATAGGGCAAAGTGATAGGCTTGCCAGGTGGGGTAGGCCACACTTTCTTGCAAAGTCATTGGCTAATGTAATCGAAATTTCTAAAAAAAAGAAATGTTCGAAACCATCAACAACATATAGTACAAAACATTTTGTTTACAGATATTGTCTTGGCTAAATGGCAAGCTAAAAAATGTATTTTCCAAATATTTTAAAAATAGTAGATATCCATCATGTTGAAATTAGTGGGTAAATTGGTTCTGCTGTGTTGTTGTGTTGTAGTACCTTGTAAATTTAATCTGAAAACAACCCCTGTTTAAAACAATGCAAGGGGCTAAAATGAAAAATTATTCATCAAGACCAGTTTGAGTGAAAGATGAAAGAATATGAAGGCTTATCAGATGCCAAAACACTGCAAAGTGGTTTATAATAGTTTGAGGATGCCTTTTCCAGTTCTGGAAAATTATCATGGCCAGAGCATCCTTTTCGTGGGAGCCTTCTGTGTTGGCATAGCAAGGATGCCAACACAACAAACTCATTGAAGTGAATGAAGGGACTCCAGTTATTCTTGCAGAGTTTAGAGCCCATAAGAGTTTAGCAGGTATAGCACTTTATAGCTGAACAAATTTCATTGCAGCACCAGGTCAGTGACAGACATTTTCCTTCACATCTCTCTCATGTAGGCTTCATGGGAACCAACAAAAATATTTCAGCAGAATAAATACCAGCGCCCAGACAAAAGGGTTTCACCTGCTTCAACAGCCCTCTTTATGGCTTGTTAGCGATTACGGTTATTCTAGCATTCACTGTGCTGTTGACATGGTAAAACATTGAGGTTATTGAGTGATAGTGCTTCAGACAGCCATAGATTGGATGGCAGGTGTCGACAGGGAAGCTCTGTCACTTTGAATCGTGTTGTCTGTGAGCCTGTGTGTGTCAAACGTTGGATCTATAATGGGAACTGCAAATGTGACATCTACAGTGACTCAGCAAGCCAGCCTATATTTGACCTTGAATCTTTTAAAGTGATGCTGCAGCAAAAGAGCGTGACATTAAAATAAAACTACAGTGAACTAACGAGTTTCTTTTTGCAAAGCTGGCTTCCAGGTGTCGACATTTGCATCAAAACAGACGGCATCTACAATAGCAGCTATTATTTGTGTTCCTTTACAAGCAAAAGAGAAACCTGCCGCATTTATCAAATCGGGTTCAAAGAAACCGCATTTGATGGGCTTACTCATTACATAAAGGGTATTGACATTTTACATTTCAACAGGATGAAATTGCAAACAAAAGACAGTCTAGTAGTTGGCTGTAGAGTTTTACATGAATAAACCCAACTAGGCACACATATGTAAACACGTGCACACACTCACACACACATGCGTACAGATATAGATTGCCCTCAGACTCTAGAGACTTCTTGACTGAATCCACAATTCACTAAATACATTGTGGATGGTCTGAATGTTAACTGCCTTTCCTTTGCTGGAAAAAGGTTCGCTGACAATAGATGGGCCTTGGAGTTAAATATCAGAAAGGTCAGAATGTGGAAAGGGACTTAGTGAAATGTGAAATGTTGCAGCCTTGACAATTTAGAGCAGTTATATTCAGTCTCTAATCCTCAGGTGGCCATTTTTCTCTTTCAGAGTGCCTGGATCTGTCTCTCCCCCTGTCTTTCTGCTCTCCATGTCTTCTTTCTCTGTCTATCTCCATCTCTCTCAATCTGTCTACCAGTGTAGAGGTTAAGGAACAGCTTGGGAGGGACACATAAGAGAGAATGATGGAGAATGCAGCTAAAAGGTTAAGGAGGCTGTAATCCTGCAGTAAAGGACAGCCAAAACTCACACTGCGCTTCAGCTGTTCCCAAAATAAAAAAAAAACAAATAAAAGGCAGCCAAGTTGTCTTTCTGCCTGTCTACGGCTCGATAATGGAAAGAGACATGTTTAACAGAGACCACAGGCTTCACACTGGGGCCTCTTACCCCTATTCTTGATCCGTAATGAACCATTAATTCCCCATATTAAGTGAAAAAGCCTACACTGCACAAATATCTTACAAAAACAATCAAGACTCACCAGGCTTTAAGCTTCTTAGGCATCTTTCAGACACAACAGTTATTTAAATAAGTGCTGCACCACAGCTGAATATGCATCATTGCTGATTTCAGACTCATTCAAAGCCTTTGAAAGCCAGAACGATGCAGGTATGTAGCCTTTAATTCTTAAACCAGCAGAACTATTTCAAGAACCTAAATCTTTAAAACATAAATGCTTTAAAGTTCAAATTGACAATAGTGCACCGATGTGGTTAAAAGGTATCATGTGGATTTTTTTTTTTTTACCACTATTAGTGCTATGCAGCCATGTTTTTATGAGTGGGTCCCCATTTTGTTTGCATCCTGCAAGTGCATGAGGACAGACATGCTGCTCTACATTGGTGGCAATTACACACCAAGAAATGTGGCAAAGCGCCAACAAAGGCAGTGAAGAAGTAGACTGCAAGCAAGCAAACATGAATATATTTAAAATATTTTGAAAAATAATCTCTGAAAATATTTTACGGGGAATAAAATGCACTAAACACGTTTGTTAGACCTCAAGAACACAAGCAGTGCCTTTTGGTGAGAAATACTGAATGAAAACATCTTTTTTGATTGTTTGCAAGAAAACTTCACAGGACACCTTTAACCTCTTGATGCCTGCCAAATGCACTGACAAGTGTATCATTACAAATGCATTATGTGTGACAGAGCACTGTTTAAAACCACAGATTGAAAATCTTAATCCTTTATAAAATACAGAATATAGTATGTCAGGCTGAATAATAAGAAAATGTGTATAAAATGATACTTACTAATAATTCATCCCACTTTAGGCAAATTTACGGGGCTAAAGAGGCTTGGTCTAAACTAACAAGAGATATTAGATGCATCAAATTGCGTTCTCCCCTTAAAATGGGCTTTAGGACTCCACAGGCCGTGTCCTCTATTCCTTTTTAGTTTGCGATAAACAAAGAACAGAACAGAGATATTGAGCCTTGAATTGACTGTGGAAGCTGGACAGCGCTGCAGCCTGAGGCCTCTGAATAGGAACTTCCTGCTTGGGTTGCGTCTTGCATCTCAACTCAGTGTGACTGGATCCACTGCTGACCGGCCTTCACTCACGGGGGTCATCAACTGTCCCAGATCACGGAAGATCATACAAGTAATTTTCTATCAAACAAAGGTGGACATCTGTTCTGTTTTATAATCGCATAAGCCAATATTTGCTCGTCTTGGAAAGTTTCTGCCCTGTCTGCTTGGTGTACAGATTTCCTCAGCAGCGCTCAGGGAGTAGCCCCACCTACCCTGAGGCAGTGTTGAGTCGGCCAACCAACGGGATTACCATGGTGTGTTACTGTCTGCCACGGCCCAGACGCAGTCTAACCAGGATTGGGGCTCTTTCGCAGATTTCACAGCTCTCTAGAATCTGGAGGTCATCTGGTAAGAGGAAAAAATGACCAGTGTTTCTGCTGGGGTAGTTAATCTACAGGTTTGGCAACTGATCACGGGCTGTTCGCTACTGGCACTGGGCTGCATAACACATGGCAGCCCGCTGGCTGTGAGGGTTGCATAGGAATGATAGATGAGTGGTCCCAATCAAGCCAAAACGCACAACAGATTTCGCTGCACTTATCTCAAATAGACTCATGATGAGGGATGAATTTAGGAGTTAGGAAGGTTGATCTCAGAGTGTCGCTCAGAAGCTGTGTTATTCAGAGAAACCAGTGTGAAGGACTCTAAGGACAGGTTTTACAAGCAGGTTACGAGCAGTGAAAGAGAAATGCTATAAAACCGCATCGAAAATAATGCACATATTGTATAAACAGGCAGCATGCAGCACAGTGAGTCCACCTTATTATCAGAACTCCTCAATGAGGATCTCATCAAAAGCATGTGATTTTATAGACCTCTTTTAAAGTTTGTCAATCAATTAAACAATGTAAACCGCTTTTAAAGATAAGATTGACCTCATCAGGGTTTGTCCTCACGAAAATTGACCCATCTCAAGCCAATCTAGCACTCTGAGGCTGAACAGTGCTTAGCTGTGTCCCTGCACATCATTACCTCTCTCTTCACTCCATTCACTCTGACTCAGGGCAGAGAGAATGACTGAGTGATATAACCATGGCTCAAACTGTCTCTAACTCTGTCACTGCTCTGTGCTATGTGTGCACCCTATGAGGCCCCTCCAGAGAGAGCAGTGGGCTACAGTGCTGATCTTGCACATTAGATCACCTCCCCATGACCTCGGCCACTACCTGCTCGGACATCTTGGACAAGCAGTGTTGCACTCGTCTAGCCAAAGAAAGGTACAGCCATTTTCCAAATTACATTTTAGTCAGTGTAAACAGCAAATTGTTGCTCAACAACGACCAATGTTCTGTTGATTTGGCACAGTCAAAATTACCAACAATACACATCAACACTAACTCTAAATGACAACCAACCATACGGAAAAAAATGTAACTCTATTACAATTTTGTCTTGAACCTTTTTTCTTGTCTTTGATCTTTTGCCAGGACCCTGCTGTGTGGTTTTAGGCCTGTGATGCTTTCCTCCTGTTTAATGGAGGAAAATGAGCCACATCTTTGATATCAGTTAATCAAGTGGTTTCCCTGCACAATGCCCAGTAGGATGCTATTAGCACAAGAACTATAGGAGAGACTTTCTCAGTTGAAAGAGGAGAATGAATCCTTTAAAACCCAATTCTATAAATATTTTCTTACTACCACTCTTCTAACTTCAAGATTGTCTTCTGTATTTACATATGCTCTACACTGTACAAATCATTATACTAACTTCTTGCCCTATAAAAACACAGGAATTTGAGAAAGATCACATGTGATGCATTTTACAGGGTTATGGGTGATGTATTTTTCTCACTTGATCGGCCAAACCCTTGCAACAAATGTGCTTCACACTAGGTAAGAGGGCCATTTTCTCTGCCCCTGTCACAACTGCCTACTGTTGCTTGGCAACAATCACACAACCATCTTATCAAGAGTCAAATACCTTACTTTTTTTTTTTTTTTTTAAATAATCACTCTTTCCTCCAGAGGAACCGCATTCATAAAGATTTTAAATTTGGTAGTGGAGATATTATTAGTACTGAATATGCACAGTGTGTATGACTCTACTGCATTAAACAGGTCTCTGTTGAAAGCTTTGCAAATTTGTAAGTAGAAAACATATAACCCCATTAGTATTTACAACTCCATGGAACAGATCTAACAATTGAAATGATGCCAATTACAATATTTAATGAGGGGACTGATGACTGTTAAACTGTTTCCCAATTCACTCTGAATTTGTCAAATGAGACTTTAACTTCTTTGTTAGAAACATTTAACCAGAACCAAAGTATACTGCAGAGGTTGTTTTCTACATTGCCTAAGAAGGATAAATCATGCTTCGTTTGCACTGCTAATTCAACATAAGCCAAGAATAGTACGAACAGTTTTCAAAAAAAAGGTGCAACTGAGAGAAAAAGAGAGTTTCCACTGAAAATTACAACCTTCATGTTTATAGCAACAGAGGAACTATGCAACGATCACCTTGCTGCACAATAATGTGTCACAAAACTAACATATGAAACTCATGATAAACCATTTTCTCATTACCAAACATGGGGAAGATAATTGAAAAATTCCAAGTGGAAGAGGAATATTAAAGAGATATCTCTGTGTATATTCTACAACTGGGACTAATTCAGAAGCAGAAGTGCCTGGAGGGCCAGTCTGTCTCTAACAAAATTGGTTTACCAAAGCAGAATGTACGAGCACACAGAGTGAGGCCAATAGCTGTCTCCTGCCTCTGTGGAAATTAACAGCAGAGGTGTCCCAGCTGAAACTGAATCTTTGCTGTGGAGCGAGATATGCTCAGCATCACAGTCTTAAGGCTACTCAGAAAGTCTTCGAGTGCCTTGCAGGCTTAGAAAATTAGTCCTCTGTTGTTACCAACTGTGAGATTTTAGCTGTTGCTAATGAAATTGGACTATGTTTCTCCATTACAGTGTGTTTGAGCATTTCCCACATGGATAGATGAAAGCTGTCATCCCCCAAAAAATACCCCCAAAACCCCGTATTTGAACAATTGTGATTAATAAATTTAAGAGAAAGGTGGCCCTCCACTTTTAGTGTAAATTTAAACAACAACTAAGGCTCTGACGCTTTCAGGTATCGTGGTTGACAAATACCTCCAATAAGCTGGTGTCTTAAGTGCTGTCAGAGCAGTCTGAAACATGACTTAAGTTCTTTGCATAACAAGTCAAATTTTATGTTCTAGCATTTCAATGTAGTGCTCATGCCTCTGATTTAATCAACAGTTGTATTTGAATTTAGAATCTTACACATAAACATGAACAAGGCATACAATAAAATAGAAAAATTAATAGAATACATGTTATTATTAAACATGATGATCTTTTGCTTTACAAAGCTCCATCATGATTTAGGGACCTGGATTTTCACTCCTTGACACTCACTCACTCTCATAGTCAAATCACACTACAGCACGCACACACACACAGGCACATACACACACACACACACACACACACACACAGGCACACACACGCAACAGAGCACAACCACTCACTCATCTCTCACACTCATGTCAAGGTTGATCTGAGTCACAAGTCCCATGTTCATCCCAATTAGCACTTTGATTTGGGAGTTGATAGGTGGTGATATTGGCGGCTTTGGGAGGATGCCCCCATCACTCTCCTCTCTTTTTCACTCTTTCAATTCCTCTCTTTCGTTGGCTTGTTTGTTTGTTGTTGGCTTTTTTCTTTTCTTTCTTTTTACATACCTCCTTTTCTACACATTTTCTTGTTGGGTTTCCTGGCACATTCCTTGGATATTCTTTTGACTGTAAAATGAATGGAAAAACTACAAAATAACAGAGAGCTCTGGAAAAGATCGCATGTGACATGCAACATCCCAGACTGAGTCAGACCCCCTCTTCACCCTCTTTCCCTCCTCCTCCCACCCTCCCAGTCATCAACAACAAGAACAACAGAGGACCTGCTGAGAAAGTAACTGGGGTGTTGCTGCAGAAATATTCCAAAAAGGTGGAATGAATTTGCTGCATCCTGGGACACAGGAAGCCCATATTCACATGCACTTCTATTTAAGACCCATTACAGCCACACAAAAGGCATAGGGGCTAGAGTTCCAGAGTTTTGCAGTTCAAATTCTTATCTGATAAGTGGAAGTGTTATTTGACATTGCCCATCTGATTCTCAGAGCACTGAACATTTCAAGGCCCATTTTCCTGTGTGGGTCTCCTTCAAGAGGTGAAAAAAAATTGGGGGTGATTTAAGAGACTCAACATCTAAAAATCTAAAACTTTTAGTCAGGTAGAGCCCAATTTATGTTTGCCTTTCGCACAAAACCTACTGTTGTATTCAGCTTTGTGCAAGGACAAATTGGATAAAGCCAGGAGAGTAAAGGGTCTTACATAGGTCAGGCTGATGCCACAGGCCTCTCGTGTACCAGACAGAATATTTCACCAACCCTAAAATAGATCAATCACTTATGAGGCAAGCTACTAATCACTAATGGCTAATATTCCCAGAACAGTCAAGACAGTGAGGGTAGGAAGGTGCACCAAGTATTTCCAATCTGTTTCTTGTACGATTAGATTTCTTTTTTCTTTTTTATTCCCTTCATATCAATAAGTCATTTAGTCATCAAAAGAGGAACCTCTAACAGTGGCATGGAAGGGGAGAGTTGATGAAAAGACTAAATGAAAGATCAAGTCAAGATGGGGAGGTTGAGATAATGGACACGGACACAGCATGCGCCAGACAACAGGTCATGCTCCGCGCAAAATACAGAGGTGACACAAAATTTTAGAGAAAAGACAGAAAGAGAAGGAGGCAGAGACAGAGAAGAGGAGGAGGAGAAGTTTGGTTTCATCCTGGATACTCGACACACTCACCATCCTCTGTTGGAACATAGATGTTTAGATAAAGACAATCCTCGTGTTGATCCTGTATATACGTGGTAACTATATCCAGGTTGAAGGTGAACCATATTGGCATCATGATCTCTGGCACAGCATTGTGAATATTTTGGGGGCAGACAGGAGCAAAGTGGGTGGCATTTTTGATACCTGACCAGGAAGAAGGAGGCTCTGGGGGCATGAAGCGTTTTTCTCCCACTGGGGAGGCGGCGTATGGAACCCCCAGATACTGGTCCACCGGCCCCAGAATCTCACTAGGCAGTGGCACCCTCACCCCTCTGAGTTTCCCATACTGCGTGTTCACAGTGGGGTGGTAGTTCTGACCTCTCACAGCTGCAAAGCACCAACAAAAACTTATTACCCACAAGGACACGCTGACATCGGTGCAACTGTGGGCACCATTCCAGTTCTGCGAGGGGAGACGACTTCTCCTTGGAGAAAACCACATGGTCCTTGTGAGCGAGTGCAACTGCAAGTGACCAACATACAAGCCGGGGCACCCCCTCAGCAAACACACAGGCTTCCCACTCAGCCCTGCAGTCCAGCCACCTGAGGGACAGTCATCAGCTGCGATAATGGAGCCTGCCGGCTTACAGACGAAGACAAACAGTCACAGCTATGCAGTTCCTCTCCGCAGCGAGGTCCTTATTCGCAGTCCTCTTTCCGCTCGTCAGATCTTCTAGCCTGTGCTGCAACAGAAGAGGACAGGAAAATTAATGACAGTTCCCTGACGGCACACCAGTTTACACCCTTTTTTAGTCATTCATTTTTATTGACTTGTAGAGTCCTTTTCTGACATGAAATAAAACAGCTCACATAAATATTACAGAGCTCTTAGTCCTATCATCAATCCACATAATCTAGAACCTGCCTCTGACTTGGATATTGCAATCAACTGTTGGTCAACTTGTCAAGATGTACCTAATAATGCTAATAGGAAAGTGGAAATGTGAAAGGCATCAACTGTCAGTAGGAAATTACTCTCTACTTCAAAGGCCAATGTTTACATTAATAGTTAAAGAATAGCAAAGTTTACAGGAATAGCACTGCTAAAACAGCGACAGGAGTTATACACAAGAACATAATAACATTATTAAAGTTTAATGTCCTGCTTAATATCATGCAGCATTTTCCCTACATCTCCCTTTGGTAGCGATATGAACAAAGTAGAATTTAAATTTCAACTCCGTTGTTTACAAGGGAAGGGATAACTTTTTGAGATCAACAGAAGAAGGGGCAGAGGAGGATGTAGCTACAATCAGAACAGGTGCCTCCAGTGACACTGCTATAAATGCTAATCAACAGTCCCTGGGTGAGCCAGTGGTGCCAGCAACAACACCTTCCCACACTGCCTGATCAATTTTCAATTTCTGTGGCTTAGGGGCCCCCTCAGCCGTGTGCGCCTAATAACAATGGAGAAGAAAAGCCAGCATTTAGAGGAGGATATTGCAATCCAAAATGACTGTGTAAATGATTTATAATGTATCTGCAGCCGTTGGAGGGCTACTAACCACTGAGAGAAAGCAATCCTGATGTTCCTCAAGGTGCTGTTATCGCTAGGCAGCTATTCCCATCTGCTACAGCCGTGGATCAGCGGAAAGCATGCTGGTGGAATCCATATGTGTACACAGAGGCCCTTACTTCATATCAAAAACACATACATACATTTTGTAAATACTGCAGACGAGCCCACCTTTGCAAATACGTGTGCAAATGGGAACGTGTGTGGTGGACAATTCTGCTCAGGGATTCTGGCACACTGAGCACCTGCTAAGTGATAATACACGAAAAGCCATCTATATCCAATCTGGAGACTAAAAGGCATGCATTGCTGGGGGCCAAGGGCTGGCAAAGGCTTCACTATGCTAAAAAAGTCACACTGACAAAGTCCCTTCCTTGCTCACTAGGATCCCTTTAGCAGACGCAGAAAAAACCTAGCACACCTTACTGCCATATATAGTGTTAGAAAATATTTTGTTTCTGATAGTTTTTTATACAGGACAATTACATAGCATCCACCAGTGCAACATACCAGAAAAATTTAAAGCCTCAGCTAGTGTGAAACACTGGAACCTAAATAGTCCTTTACAAGAATCCATCCAGCTCAACAAGAAACCACCTACAAATAACACAAAACATCCAGCACCCATAATAAAAAAATACAATAAAAACGAATTCAGTTTAATACAACAGCCCTGCACTCTGTACTACTATCATAAGGGTTTTAATTTTCAGTTTTCTTGAAACTGGTAGATATTGATTCAACTTTGATAATTTTAGAGGCTGTAGTTTGGATGCCGTTGAATTGTATTGTGTTATACTAACAGGTGTTTTTAATGTTTTGTCCGCCCTATTTATATCATCCCCTTTATAGTATAACGGTAACTAAATATTATTCTAATATTTAGCAAAAACTGACCTTTATATTATAACCTTCATAAAGGTGGGATATTTCGCAGAACTGTGGTATTGGACTGCATTGGTTTTAACTACATGAGTGCAAAAGTACCATTAAAATCTAATGAAAGCCCATGCCCTCTTCAAAAACAGTTACATCTTGAATTGCAATTGATCCATTATGAGTTCTATGGTTCAAGAGTTCCACATATTGATTCCCTTATCAGAGAAAGATGTCTGTTCGATGGAGGTTTTCAAAAGGGCACCTTACAATTCCCCGTCTAGATACATATATACATGATTTTCCATTTCAATTTTAACTGAAGCCATTTCTGTTTACATCTGTGAAGACAGCATTAGAATAAATGTGATAACACTAATTCTAGTCAAGATAAAATACATCAGGTCAAACTTTTTAATCAGGACATAGCAAGGACATAGGAAAGTGTGATGGAGTGTGTGTGTTTAGAGGACACTCAGCACAGAAGACTTCATCAGTCTCCCCTCCAACACCATCTCAGAGGTCCTCTCTGCTTTGATCTTTCTACCTGCTGAAGCGCTGCCAAGGGAGGAACAGAGAGAGAAAAGGAGAGAGAGAGATTGCATGAGTTCTCCCTCATCATCTCAGAAATATTGATCGTCTCATCACCGTGGCCTTGCAGCCTGTAATAAATACAACTGGGGTGGTGCAGGCAGGGAGGGATGAGGAGAAAGACGGGGATTGGGTGTGTGTGTGTGTGTGTGTGTGGGGGGGCTTCACCAAGTACACGCTGTTAAACACCGTCCTCATCATTTCCCTGGTCCCTGATTCATTGGACATGTATGTTAAATTCTGAAAGTCCAATCCCTCTTCATCATCATTCAAAAGCCCCCCCAGTCATAGAATACGTGATTCATCCCCAAAAAATCCCATATTTAGAAGAAAATACATAGACTCTCTTCCTCATTATTTTGGTCCGAGCCCACAGCCGTGTAAACATAGTGTAGAAGACCCTTTGTTCTCCTACAGCGGAGAGATCTCTGCATCGCAATAAAAGTCTGAGCACAGAGCCAAATGTACTCCTACACCCCGACATCCCTTAGAGAGAGGCTGAATGGACTCTGATAAAAAAGGAACCAATAAGAGTTCTGAGTAGATGGAGCTTCTGCCTCTCCCCACGCTGTTATTATAGTAGCTAGTCTGCAACAAAAGCATTCACAAAGCTGCATTAGTCCTCTAGAACATCTAACTTCAAATGAAGTGAGCTATCCTGACCTGAGAGAGTGTAATCACTGATTACAAATGCCTCTAGTGCTGTTACATTATAACCAAGGCTGAATGCACCATTATAGAGATGATAAGAGACAGGCAACAAGACGGGAACCAAAAAACAGAAACCTATGTACTCGGGCAGTAACCTCTGCTGAACTCATTAAAATGTGAGAGGCAAAAGACAAAAACTTAATTTAGTGTCTTCGCCTTCCATTTGTGCTCCAGAAAGACTCCAATCTATAATCAGTACGAAGACTCCAATTTGAGACAAGCTCAACTTATGATAGGCTTGCTCTTTGGTTTCTGTGTAAATAATGTGGTAAATTGTGTGCTTACACGTGTTTATTTAAAAAAGGCAAACATGGATTTCAGCACATTAAAAAATCAATAATGAATGTACACATATACTGCACGTCTCCTCTCGCAGGAACACTCTTTATATAAGCTCCTGGGATTGATGAAGAAAAGCACACCATATCAAATCAAGGAGATTGGCATGTTTCAGAAACAACATTCACAAAATGTCAAAACTAAACGGCGGCTTCATAAGGCTCCTGCTGGGAACCAGCGCCACTATAACATTGAGGGGTGAGGGCCCAGTTTTCCTTTTTCTTTGCCTTTTTCGTAAGGCTCAGATCCTCTGCAGTCATTATTACTTAGGAGATTTGGCATTAAATCAAGGACAAAGACGCAGCATATTCTGACTGCTAATCACCGTGGTGATGCTGACATATTTTTAAAGAAGCGAAAGGGAGATGGCGAGGAATGACGGCACTCCTGCTGTGGCTGCCTGCTAAGCTGTGTCTCGACCTCTTTTCCTGGCTGCTGGATAAAGGCTGCCATGAGTATCATTACCAGCCAAACGGCCGAGGAAACATGGAGAGGTGCGCTTGGCAGGCCAAATAAAGACAGATTCCAGGTGAGCACATGTTGAGATGAATTCTGTGACTGCACAGTAAATAAATAATGGCCGTTCTGCTAACTGCTGACGGTGCTTGAAACAACTGTTTGCTCTTCTTGACTAAAATGATAGGGACAGATTTGATCTAGAAGTCTAAACCTGCAAGTCGAGGCAATGGGCCCATTTCTAAATCTACAGTATATTGCCTCTCTTTCTCATGACTGAGCGTGTACGCCTCTGAGTGTCAGATACAGTTTCGGCAGTAATATGATACGTACAACAATATGTGGGGGTACAGGCATCTTAATCAAAGCTAACTGACTCAATTAGATGGAAAAATACTGAGGAGCTTACATTTAAAAAATGATGAATAAAAGAAATTTCCCCAACACTTCATCATCCAAACTCCTATTGATTCACTACAGAGTCCCACCAGGCAATCCTACTGAAAAAACTCAAAGTAGCTAATCACTCAAGTAGCCCACAGGGATTCTTTGAGAAACCGCAGGGGCAAGTATTGGGTCCGTCTCTAATCCAGCCGTATGTAAACACATTAAGGCTTTACACATGATATACTCATTATCCAGGCTCCCACAGATGCCGTTTGCAGGGTGGGATCTGTTCTCTTGACGAAGTGTTTTGTGTGTAATTTATATCACCCTGCCAACACATCCAAAGAGCTGCTAACCAAAGAGCACAGGACGATAATGGCATCTGTCTTCAGAAACAGCCAAATCATTCACCCTAAACAAAGCTAATTAAAGTCTGGTAAATTTGTTTATATTACACATTTTACATCATCCATTACAGCAGAATTTGTAGCCTAGAGCGGCAATGTCTGTCTGTTGATCTGATGGTTGGTCCACTACTTTGGTCCAGATTGATATACCTCGACAACTACCGGATGGATTGCGGTGAAATTTTGTACAGCTATTAATGTTCCTCGGTTGACTTTTTTGTTATTTCATGAAACGTCATGACAACTTCTGTATGGATTGTCATCAAATTTGAGTCGTAATGAATCCAAAACTAATGAACAGTTTCCAACAGCCTAAGATGGTGAATATGATAAACATTACACCCGCTTAACATTGCCATAGTAACATTGTCATCATGAGCACATTAGCAAGCTGACTGTAGCATTTACCTTAAGGCACTGTCATGCTTAAGTGTAGCCTCAGAGAGCTAGTAGCGTGGCTTTAGACTTAAGAATATTGCTCATGACAAATTAGAGGAAAAAGAAAGAAAGATCAAAAGAAAAGAAGAGAAGACAATGATTTCTATGGCTTCTGCATGGTTTATATTCAGCATTATGACTGCATAAATATCCACTAAAAGAGCATATTTATCAGATGTATTGCCACGCGTGTCAATTATCAGCTGAATCAGATCTTGGATGTATGGACAACTAACATAGATCCCTTTCTGAAAGCTGCGTTGTCGGTCAAATCATCCTACATCTATGAAGTGGCAACATATTTGATCGGACTTGGTGAGCACATGTGAAACATGATTGAATTCCTAGAGAGGATCGACTCGAGCCCACCAAGGAGAATTCAGTAAATATTTCAAGCAGCTCCTCTCATCTCCTCCACTGTGAGGACAGCACGTATAACGTGGCAGCACTAACATCAATTTCTGGCTTGCAGTGGAAAGGAGGATGGATTTTTAGCCTTCTGGGATACATCCCTAATATAATTCAGGTGCAAGGGCAAGGAACCTGACCCGCACTGGCATGGAACTATGTATATAAAGCAAATCTAACTTTATGACAATCAATTCAAATATGAATTGCTGTGTACTATTCCTGCTGGACTCTTTGGTCTAAATGCTGCTTGTCATCGAGTTCCCTGCCAGTTATCAGAGTTACTGCTTGAAAAGAAACTCACTTACAATTACACTGAATCATTATAGTTTGAGATTAATGAGGATATTATTTGGGATAACTGGGTTATTTCCAATTTAAACTCTGTATTGAATGCTTAAAGTATGCAAATTTAAGTAATGTATCTAACAATGTGCAGTGCATTGAACATTGATCCAAGTGGATCACAAATACCAAAGAACTGACAGGGATGGGAGTGGGGGAAACATTTTTCTTAAAGCAGCTATTAAAACATCACAAACATATAGAGTTGAGCTGAAGGTTTGCTGTAAGTTAATTGAGGTCTGGCTGGTAATTACAACTGGGATTTGATCTCTCACAATCAGGGTTCCAAGTTCGTTGGCACTGGATTATAAAATCTTCGATGGATCAGCTCCTATGGCTAGTATTGACTCTTTTACTCTGGGTTAAAGGGACCATGCAGTTGTCCTTGGCCTGAATAACCATTTGCAGAGCCAGCATCAAATGCAGATATGCAACTAAGAGTACCCCAAACTGGTAAGGAATTATATCAAAGAGGTAAAACAGTTCCTCTGGGCCTGTAGAATGGTTCTTATGATATCATGATTTAGATTCTGTTTGCAATGAATAGCATACAATATACATCTATAACTGGAATCATGTGGGTAATTTAAGATACAGTAATATCCACAATTTGGTGGAGATTTCCTGTTACGAACAGAGAAAATTAATTCTTGCAGTTATGATGTCCTTACCACACACCACACCCATTACAGAGAGTAAAACACAAACAGAAGTAGCCTCATAAACCATACAAAGCCAGACCTTTGAAGAGCTGATCATCCTGAGGACAACACTTAACTATGCATCATTTCAAAAAGCAGTGGAGCCCTGCACTGAGTGCATGTAATTCACCACTTTCATCCACTGCATTTTGAATTACGTTTTCTGCAGACAAAGATTAAAAATTTAGATCAACTTGTCCAGAGGAATGTGAAATTAATTAAATTTTTTACAATAAAATTAAAGCTGATGGGGCTGTACTTGAAATGTAATAGCTTTGTGCATGTGTATGTGTGGGCATGTACAATATATACTGTAAGTATGCTGAGAAAATTATTTTTCCATGGCCTAATAAGCTAAATAACATCTCTAATTTACGGTAAGTAGGCTGCAGATTTCATTGAAAACTGAAAGATCAGCTTTATCATTCGGTGTGAAAGGGCTCCACAGAAGCATACATATAGCAAGCAGAGACTTGACCCAGATGCTGCTTGTAAAATTAATGAGCTAATAATGCATTTGGTGCCTTAGCAGTTACACTAATGTGCAAACAGAGATTTTCCACATTCAGGTAAAATATAGTGTGAGACTCTAGACTTCATGTAAGAACACAAATTAATTAATTTGTTCTGATCTAAAAGTATCACAGCGTGTCTTTTCTGTAACAGAACTTTCATGCATCCCATACAGCAGATTTGTAGCTTCGCCTTTTTCCTTGAGGCATGCGCTTAAATGTTGCATGTACATTTAAAACAGGTCCGAATCGTACGTGTAAGAGTCCTTAATTGTAATTGATGATCAATTAAGCGGAGCTGGATTTTGAGAAAACAACATGTTAAAGAACGCAGCATTGCACATTATTCTGACGTTTCTTTTCAAAAACGTCGACTACTTGGCTTCCTTGCAGAGAATTCACAAATGCCAAAAGCACAGTGGTAGAATGATGCTTTTGACATGCAAATGCCTGCTAGTTGCAGAGAAGTGAGAGGTGCCAAAGTGTATTGTTGTGTGACAAGCAGGATTTCTGAATACATAGCTGAAAGCCGAGATGTACACGAGTGCATTTGACACAGCAAAACCCACATCATCTATTTTTTATACAAAAAAAGACATAATGGATTCATGAGCATTATGGTGTGGGCCCTATTTAAAGAGGGAGCACGGGGTTATTGTAGCCTAATGACAACAGAGTAAATGAGGTCTGTCCACTGTACATGATGCCTGGAGTTTTATGGGTGCATAATTAAGTTTCAAACCGACCCAACAGTGATGTGCTTTTAACTAAAGGTCAACAGTAAACAGCCATGTGAGCCACTCTTGATTACTGTGTATATCACAACATCAAAAAAAGATGCTGCTGCAGTAATGAGGGGGTGACCTTCATCTTCAGTGTAAACAAAGACGAAACAAACACATGCTGCACCACATGGCCTCTATCAGCCATTAATAAGAGGTGTTTAAGAAATTAATAGTCCTGTAATATTGAGAAGGACTATATGACATTCAGTCTTTGACATTTCAGAGAAGGCCTGATTTGCTGGGGAATGCATTCAGATCTTGAAAAAAGGTGCATTGTACTTAGCATCAGGAGAGCCTGAATCCATATGTGTGAATGTAAATAAAAATCTACTAGATATCAGAAACAATTCTGACTTCTTTCATTTCAATTCAATAATAAATAATCTACATTTATAAATATGACAATCAAAAATGTAAATGTGGTTTTGAGCATTTAAATCTTAATTTATCACATTACATGCTGATTCAAAGCTACAGCCGGGTGGATTTAGAAGAGATGTAGAGGGATTAGTGAGGTGATATCAATCACCACAGCTGAACCATTCCCTTATCCAGTACCATCACAGTCCCTGGCTGCTTTCCCCATTGATCCAGCGCAGGGTATGGGGCTGGAGGTGGAGCAAAAGGCTAGGATTTCCCTTCAGGGGATCCTTAAGCTTCAGAAAATAACTAATTTCATTTCAAAATTGGAGGATAGAGTCAGGGTTATCCTTACATCCTGAAAACAACTAATCAGAAATTCAGATAAAATGCTGGTGTCCAGTTATTTGAAAGTGCTAGAGACTAGATAAACAGGCTGGATTGTGTGTGACTAGGTAAAAGAGACACCAGAAAGATGTCCTGGAGGGAAAGAAAGCAGCTGTTTTTCCTGCAGTGCATCTCCCAGTTGTCTGTTTAGTAAAGCAGCCGTCTTACTCTGCTCATTGCATGTTCACATTGATATTCTAGATATTATTAGTCAGGCCACAGAATCCAGCTGATGATGAGCTCCAAGGGACATTTTAAATGACAGTGCCCTTTCTTGAAGGGAGAGAGTAAACAACAGAGGCGACCAACGCTGTCTTGTTACTAATACTCATCTGCATTCGTGGAAAAAAAAACAAGTGTAACTGAGGGGCAGGGATGGGAAGACAGAGTGTGACTTTTCAAATATAAAGGGGTTGGGGGTGGGGGTGGGGCGGATTGGTTGGGTGTGTGGATGGCGGCAGAGACATGCCTCAATATCACACATGGAGGAGGAAACACTGTCCCCTGACAGCAGTCCTTTTGGCTTGCCCTGGCGGATACGTCTACTCTCCATTCACTATTTCTAATCCTGTCTGAAAGCCTATCTTGAATGTCAGGCTTCTTCCTAAATTGGCTCGTGTTCTTAGTGATTGATTAAAGTAGTGTAACCCAGCTTTATCAGACCGCCCTGAACTCTGTATTTCTGCCAAATCTATTAGGTAATGCATCCTTTGTTATTGCACCAGTTGGTTTTTTTCTCCCCCTGCCCGTCTTTGGGAAACGCATAGATCCATTTACTATGATATAGAATTCTCAGTCACACCTGGTGTTATGGAAGCACAGCAGCCTTCGGATCAAATAGGGAGCTCACAACAGTTTGTGACAAATGTGGCATTCTAATTCAATACAGCATTTTTCAGTGAAATTGGCTTAAATTTATCAACACAGCCCAAAACAGTGTGCACAGGGATATAGTTACTTTAAAACACATTTCATAATCTCCATTTCTCCTTTTCTATCTTTTGACTGATGCCATGGTGGTATCGGAAACCTGACGCTGAGCTAACAATTTGGCCATAATTCATGTGTTCTAATGCTGTAATATCCCCCATGCCATTGCACACAGAGGAGAAGAGGGGAGAGGTTGCCCTGATATTACTGCTGACGCCTGAGACCTAGACGTTGCACTTAGAGTGTCTCCTGCAGGACATTATTCAAACACACGCAGGCACTACAAAGTCCATGAGACAAGAGTAGGCCACTACGACACCGAACACACACATCCTCAGACACTGCAGCTTTCCGTGAGCATTCAAGGTCATACAGTGAGGCCCCACACATACAGGATGTCACCGCTTTCTGAAATCCATAATATTTTATCCAAATCATATCTATATACACTATCTTAAACTACAGCACTGAATTTAACGGAATAAAAAGGCACTGTACAGACACTCTGCATATGGATCTCTGGGTGTGAATTAAAATCCCATTTGTGTACTTTAAACAGAGTAGAAGACCACATTAATAACTGCATGCTTAGAAGTAGGCCATGTCCAACCACTGCAGGCAAATGTGGCCCCCGGTTGTCTGCACTTCCTCAAAAACTGCACACAGCACGCATTGCGAGCTACTACCGTATCTGTCTTCCTATTCTGTGCCTACTTTGCACCGCAGAAGCCCAGAGCAATGACAACACATACTGTAGATACTATACATGCACTCATACTCTGCAGTGTAACTGTGATCGTGCATCTACACATGCACGCAGTGCAACATTTCCAAATCAATTTTGCTCTTATTTGCCTTTTTTCATCCTTCCTCTTAATGTTTTTGTCGGTGGGACAACTACAAACATCCTCCCTGTTCCATGTTTCATTAGCGACCTGAGGGGGAAAAAAGGGTTTTCGTCTAACATCTGGATGTTAGCTAGCTTGAGTGAATAGTCATATCAGATCAGATCGCGCTACATCAAATGCAACTTGAAGGCACATTATTTATTCATTTAACTGCTGACATCCAAACCATGCCCTAAATGGTGACACTTTGAAAACTATTCCTCTGTGTCTGAACTGTGCCGATACGAGTGCAACTAGCAGAGGGAAGAGAATTTTATGTTCCTTTTACCAGGCATGAATGTAGAGGAGATGGAACAACGGGGCCATTGTTTTTTTTCTCTTTTTTTTCTGGCTGAAGAGCCTTGGAGCTACTGCGAGGAGCAAACACAACAATAAAAGTGCCTCTATGCCTGCTGTAAAATTTCATGTGACAACAAGGCCTTCCCACAATTTTCATAGACACTAAAATTAAAGCCTTCAGACCCAATATGGCACATCACCTATTGCCAACTTTTACCCCTGTGGTGAACAGAAAGAATGGCTAGGATAAATACTGGCCTTTGTTAGTGTGTCTCAGTTTGTGCCTATGTGTGTGTAGGTGATTTTTATGATCATTTCTGTATTTTATACACTTTTAATGAAAAAATGATGAGATAATTCAAGAGAAAATTTTCACTCAGCAGTGATAAAATCCAGCCTTTATTCAAAGCTGGTACATACAGTATGCCTCTACCAAGCTGCCATCCTTTACGTTTTCAGGAACAAAAGCATTTGTTACTCCAACGAATGCTTTCTATCTCAGTGCTATCTCAGTGCTAGTATCGTTTTCACCACTGTAATCCATAGGGCACTTTTTTTTCAATCCTGTGAATATTTTAAGAAGTATCTGTAGCTGCACCCTGGGGACAACCTAAAGAGGGCCATGATGGCAGGGACTGCTCTCAACCTCGTTAGCATCAGCAACTTGGTATGCAGACATACTCCAGCAAGGAAATCCATATGTGATAGATACAAAGAAAAGGTTTTCAGTGGAGGAGGGGAGCCGCCTCTGTGCAGGATTAAGTGCTTTAGATCTAATGATGAGAGAGGGCCTGTTTTTATTTGTTTTCAAACAGGCATTTTGCTCTTGATGGAATAGCGGCTGTTTTCTGTCTCCGGAGGGTACAAATGCTCATCAAAGATCTGGCTTTGTCAAACAAGCCATAAACTCTTAATGCCACATCGCATGAGATACTTGCTAGACAAGTTCGGAGAGGAGCAAAAATCAATGAGGAACAATTTATTCCAATTTACAGTATGATCATAGTATATAATGTTTTATATCATACTCTTTTGGTGTGTGATTCTGGATCATTAAGGGACAGCTCGCGTTTTGGGAAGTTGGCCCCTCCAGCTCAAAATTCCTTGTTGGGATTCTCGCTCTTCCTATCAATATCTGCAGCAGTGGCTGCCAGAAGATTTGGTAGCTCTGGACGCCCGGGGCTGTAAATCTGGTGCAGGGGTTGTGTGGGATGCTCCGATAAATGGGTTGGGCTTTGTTTAATTGCAACACTGCTTGTCTTAACTTTCCGTGTCTACCAGGGATTTAGAAAATTTGCTACTGTCCTCTCCCTGCAACAGGGGCTCTGAGTCGGGTTTGAGTCAGCCCTGGTGCCCCAAGATTATATAAATATCCTCTATGAACCATTCACCACTATATCCAAGCTGTTCTACTCTCTACTGTTTTGGTTGCTTTTTATCTTTAGCAGCGTTTTGTTTTTGCGTGGGTATGGGGTGCAATTCTCAGATTAAAAGGGAAACTGAGGATCCTCATTTAACCCAATTTGACAAGTCCTTTCACACTGTGCTCAACAATTAAAAGCAAAGGGTAAACATTTCCTCAATGGAGGATACTCTGCTCTCAAGGCCTCTGCTCTGGACCTTTGCTAATGGATTTGACTAGAAAGACCTTTACATGTGATGCAGCTGTTTGTCATTCGTGTGCAGCAAAGCATCAATATGAAGGAAAAGTGGGCCACTGAGACACAAAGCACAATTATCCCTGAGGAAATATGTCACATTTCTGACGTCTTTTGTGATAAGGTTTCCTCATTTGTGCTTCCCAACGTCTCCTTTCAAAAAGCACAATGGGAAACAAAGACAAAGATACGGCTTATTAGGTCAGTTCTGGATTCCTTTTTTTACACGCTGATCATGGATCTGCTGCATAAATCACATGGATATCATTAGACTCAACCCCAAGGAGTCTTCGGGTGCAGCTCGCAAGTGTGTGTGTACCCTGGCTAATGACTTTCCTCAGGTACTTTTTCAACAGCCAATCAAATAATGTGTAATGCAGCAGTTTATCAGTCCTACTGAAATATATTTTAGTAGTTCTGATGCCTTTTGGACTGCAAAATACACAATACTTCTTCCTTTCAATCATTTATCTTAGATGTAGTATTGGGAGATAGCATGGTCATACAAATCTAGAAAAGGCTCAAAGAATGTAAATTCAATATCCTGTTTTATGAATTGTTATTCTTCAGCAGCAATAGCAAATAACTCCATTCGACAACCCATTAGTTAACATATTACTGGGTGCCAGGCTACCAAAAAGCTTCAACAATAAATGCTTATTGTCGCTGTTTGCTTTGGAGTTAGGGCTTCTGTAGAATTTTAAATGCATGAAATGTGTGTGAAGCAGGTTTGGATTGAAAGAGGATTTGATTAAAGAGAATAAGAGATGAGAATGCCAGTAAAGTCTGTGGTGTCAGAAAACGTTGAATCATTTAGTAATTTTCAACATGGCATGGAGATCTGCCTAAATCAAAAATCTTCACATAAAAGAGGGAGCGCAGAAAACCCCAGTATACAATTCAGTGGCATTTGTATTCTGCTTGTTGTTTGTGTTTCGCTGTAAGAAATATGTAGTAGTAAAGTAATAGTAAAGCTGTAGTTGTCCACAGCATGAATAAAACAAACTTGGCAGACTTTTGTTTGACTGGCTTTCTCCAACCCAGAGCTCACTTGTGAAATGGCTTATTCAGGCTTACCTTTCTCCAGCCTAACCATTTTCCTCTTGTTTCTTTTCAATCTCACCTCTTCCTTCTGTCCTTGCTCTTATCCTCTCTGATCCCTTCTCCATTCCTGCTGCTCTCAGAGAACCATTCCTATCTAACAGTATCATTTCACTCTTCAGCTTCAGGACTGAACTGCCCACCACTATTATGTCATTCAACACTTGTTCTTAAACTCAGTTGAAATTCACAGTGATCGCAGGCCGAAAGGACGTATGAGAGGAACTACAACTCTGGAGTCTCTCTTCCCGAATCTATCTTCCTGTTGTTTAGACTCAAGAGACAAAATGTGTCACATTCCTGGATTCAAATGGATAAGAAATACATCAAGTTGAATTAAAAATGTCACTTTTAGCGCATGAAATTACAGTATATTAATGATAATGGGTCAAATAGCATCCCACGTAGTTACAGCTTTCCACAAATAATACGCGATTACGGATTTTCGCCACAGAATTTGGGCAGTATTAGCAAACCCCTCAAATCTATGCTACTTAAAGGATCAGAAAAACGCCTAGAGGATCACTCTAGTCTTATGTGTTCACCCACATCACCTCCCAGCTTCCCAGAAACCAAACTTTTTCTAGATTAAAGACCTCAAACCGACAAGGGAACTCAACATAACCTTGAGCTGCTCCCTTCACGCTCATTTTTTTTCTTCCACTCAGTCCATTGTCATAGTGACCCACAGCCACCAATTCATCAGAGCTGCCATCTTGGGACAGTAAGCAACAAGGCTATTTCTGTAATGACCCAGATTTTCAGGTGAATCTGGATCCGTATCAATGTAATGAGCTGCAGCAAGTCAAAGAGAACATATTGGGTCAAATGAACAATTTAGCATGGGTTTTAAAGCTTGACGTGCACTGTCACAGAAAATTTCAAATAATCAATACGCAAAATGTTCTATTGTTAATCCAGCAGCCATGCAGAGTGTGCATCCCGCCTTTAAAACACAATCAATGCCAGGGAAAATTCCCCAGTCTAATTTCCTTTCTTGGTAATTTTGTCTGATTAATATCAAGTCAATTTCCTGGAGCCTGTTCTTACAGAGAGTGATGGCATGATGATGGTATTACTGGAAGAAAGCTATAATTGTGGATGATGGCTCCTTTTGGGAAGAATATGGGCACAGATGGACCCTGAGCTTGATGGAGGAATTTCTCTGTCCCCAAAGGCTATCAGGAAACTTTGGCAAATTGGCAAAAGACATAAATAGATTGCAGTCAGGAGCAGGTCTACATGTAAGCACCAGAGGGTCTACGATGTCAGTAAGGCACAAATAAAAAACATTCACAGAGTAAAACACAGTAACGCTATTAAGAGAATCTGATTAAATTTGTTTGCTTACTATTTGCTGATTCATATGTTGAATGTATGTAACATGTATTCCTATTCAGGTTGCTGATTACAACTATAACAGGAAAGAGTGCACACCCATCAAAGGGCCAACATGCAGACATCCACTTACACTCACATTCATACCTCCAGGCAATTCAGAGTCTCCACTCAACCTGATTTGCACGTATGTGGAATGTGGGAGGAAATGTGAGCACTAGTAGAGATGTAGTAGACAGTAGAGCCGCAAGTGCCAATGAAGACACGAAGGACATGTCCGCACTATTGTTTTTGGGAAGTTGGGAGAGTTAATGTCCTGAGGAGGGGTCTACATTCCCGAATGAGTCTAGAATTTGTTGTTTTAGGCCAAAAAATAAAAGCTAAAGTTAAGGGTTTTAGTATTTTTCTGCAAGAATTTTATCCCTGGCATTAGGAAAAGGTTCTAAAACTACTAACATTTAATGAACAAAAGAAAAACATTATTCACTTTTTTAGGGGGCTCGTCCAAAAGTTCTTAGGGGATAGGGTATTTCTGAAAATCTGGGTACAGCCCAGAATAAAAAAAGAGTGTAATCCACACAGGGACAAACCAAAGGCCCTTTTGCATAGAGGCAAAAAATGACTGAACCATCGTAATACTGTGCTTTACATTTATGATACACATAATATTTTATTTGATCTCCAGGATCCTCAGTGGCCAAAATAATAAAATAAAATAAAAAATGCTAGGCAATACCTCAGTCAGCCAGAGCCTTGAACAATTTACGACTGTACCTAATGCCTTATCTGTGTACGCATTTTCACAGATACAGGTGAAAAGTGTTTTGCCAGTCTACCTAAAAACAGATTTAAAAAAAGGTTATAAATAAATGCCTCTACATTATTCACAACTCTCCTTGAGGTTGAAAGAAAGATGAAGCAGCATGGCACTGACGCTGGACTCAATGTCAGCACTCATTTGGCTAAATTTTAAATATAAACAATTTTCAGTATTTGTTTAACAGGGTGGTGGATGTGTGTGTCTGTGTGCAAACACAAAGACATACAGGTAAGGTCATAGAGAAAAGAAGAAGACAAAGGAAAGAAGAGACCATACAAAAAGGAGCAACTGTAATTCAAGACAAGGGTCTACTTGTGGCACAAGTGTCTATGAGTATACGATGGCCAGCTGGTGGAGTTTGTGTGTGTGTGTGTGTGTGTGTGTGTGTGTGGGAAAGAGAGGATGGATCTCTACTAATCTCTTGCATTACTGCAGTCATTTCCACTCTCTTTACCACCAGTAGCGTGTGCTCTGCGAGATTTAAAATATTTAAATCTGTAATCTGTCAGCATTATGAGGTTAACACACTCCCGCAAGACTGGTGTCCTATCCGTCACTATGCTTTCCACTTCACATGGCCCCTCATATATCACGAGGACCTGACATGGCCTTTTGTGGTTCTGGCTGGAAAAGACTTTGCGGCTGGTGTCTGTAATTTCTCAGCAGTGGCAGAGACATGTTGGTGGACCCAAGAGAAAAATTATGGGAAATGTGTGGAGCTGAAAAAGAGAAAAAAAGCTTTGGCACTGTGAAGCACAAGGAAGCTTCTAATTGTTTCCCCTGTGTATGTGACCCAGTGACTCTGGAGGAGTTCTTCCTTGTTCTTTTACTACGGTAAACTAACATTCATTATTGATTTGGTGGCACAGACTCATAGTCTTACACAACATGGTCTTATGAGTGGGCCTAAGTGTTTTGTCAGTTTGGTGCACAGCTGCATTAGAGCCTCACTAATACACCTTTCATTCACCTTTCTTACACATAGTGCCATATTTTCCTAAAACTCTGAATTAATAACCAAGAATGAATAAATTGAATGGGATTAAAGCCTGAACGACAGTGACCCATATATGAATATTAGGTTGATGGAAGACACTCCAACGTAGCCCATTTAGCCAGCTCCATGTCATGTCTTCATACGACAGGCTTTTACTAAGCTCCTTAAGAGCCTGCCCCAGGGGATCTATGGTAGGCTGGAGGTACTGACTCAGGCCTTATCTCCACTAATTTACCCCATGAATTAGACGGGCCTTCCCTTCTGTGTCCTGCCAGACCCACACAATACTCACTCCATGTTAAGAAAATGAGGAGAGAAAAGGGCTTTGCGATTGCTTAGTTGGATAAGGAGCTGGAGAATTGACGGGCGAAAGGCACACTCTGCCATGTCAACTTTAACTGGACAGTAACGTTCATCCCCAGGATTTAAAAAGTGTGGCTTCCCTGTCACTTGTCTGTATATTTTCAGGGTGGATTAGGTGGAATAAAATGCAATTTGAATCATGCGGATTAAGGTGAACTTTTCAAAAACAAACAGACAGGGCTTCACCCCTTGTCAGCCACAAAGTAAGGACAGAATTACTGTTTCTTTGTTCATGTCAGACTTCCCTTAAATATTTTTTTGACAGACATTTTAAAATTTAAATGCGCTGGCAAGCCACAGATATGGACTTTTAGAGGACAGAAAGTACAGGACTTTGTCAAATCCACAGAAATCTGTACATAAATTGGAGAGTTATCTGTTTGTCATTACATACTGCATGTGAAAGTGCAAAGCAAGTAATACCAAGGTATGCAACTCATAGCCATGGTGTACAAATATCGGCAACGGTTTCACAAAATAAAAATCAATAAATGTAAATAAACTAGCACACACTGCTTGAGTAAATTGATTTCTGTATGCCAGAGTTAATAAGGTCATTCATGTCGTTTATATGTTGCACATGAATGTTGAGTTTTATCCCAGTCTAAGCTTATGTAAGTCTAAAGTACAGCTTTGCATCTGAGAGGCGCTCTCTCTCCCTGTCATGGCAGTCTCCCATCCCCACCTCTCACCGTTTCTCTTCATGTGATGCATTTTTAAAAATTCTCCCTTAAAGAGGAAAACAATCAAAAATAGCTCCTGACTGCTGCTGCATATTTGGTTACGTCCCTGATTTAAACTCAGTTGGCTGTGTCCTCGGTCTCTGAGTTAATGAATGTAAATTGTCTAATTAATAAATAAATGACAAATATATAACTTCTGGCAGACATTGAATGGAGACATACTGTGTGACATCTGCTTTGTAGTTAGAATGGTGATGTCCAAAAGAAGCTTGTTTACTAAGCAGACATTGGTCTTTGGCAGGGAAACCTGTTAGTCAGGGGAGATGTTTTTGGGCCATGAACAATGTAAAATCTCTGTTAAATATGTTATGTGCAGTAGACTTGAGGCATATTTTTGTGCCTCAGGCCAAAACTATTTTGTTAGTCAAACAAAGACACTTTCATCCTTTCACAAAATTAACAAATATTTCTTATTCATTATTAAAACGAATATGACAGAAGTGTATCTAGTGAATTGTCGCTCGTCTAATAATATTAAAAAAAACTCCAAAACAATCAAGGTATTTTTCAGCAATTCTTTCAGCGAAGGTGTGATTTAATGATGATGAAAGCACGTCCTCCTGTGTAAATTAAGAGACAAGTTTATCCTCCTTCATTAGTCACTGTACATCTATGTCTGTGGATGGCTGGATTATGAAAGAGCTCAGCTGACACATCATGAAACACAGTTTGACTTGGGTTTAAAAGATTTTGCTGTCTGTTGCCTCATCAGTTTTCCAGAGCTCTCTGCACTGCTGCTATTGTGTACGGCAATTAAAAACCTGAAGGACTTTGAATCATTTGCGCTGTAAGTGGTAATAACAAGAAGACTGAATTCTCTTTCTAAATTAATCTCTTCTCTTGTGCTAACAGAGGCAGTGATAGTTAAAAACAAGTCTGTGAACTACCGTATATGGCTGTTCGGTAAAACATTTCTAAACTGTGTTTTTTTTTTTTTTAACATTAGCCATCACTGCCAGTGCAATCATCTTGTTTGTTTGGTAATGTGGTGAAAACTTATCCACATTAAATCCAAAATTCTCCACAACTGCCTTTTTCTTTTTGTGTGTATGACATTGCAAAGTTGTGAAAAATGCTAGAACAATGACAGGCTTTTCCTCAGTTGTAGGATAGGCAGTGATAGGACGTATTTTCAGAAGGTCAGAGGTATCCATTTGGGAAATTATTCAGCTCCCGCTCCTGCTGCTTCAAGACATCGTGTCAAACACAATGAAGAATATTATAAAACATAAATAACCTTCCAAAGCAACAATACACCTCTGCGTATACACAGAGGAGCACACACTCTCACACACCTCGGCCCATGCATCTGGATGTGAGAGCAATAACGAGGGCACGCTGGAAGAGGAACTGAAGGCTAAAGAACAAGAGGCCTCTTGGGCCAGAGACCAATGACTGGCTCATCCATGTTAAGTCAGGCCAAGACGTACTCAGGTGAATTCACATTAGGTCAGGAAGAAGCCTTGCTGACCTTTGCAGCGGACAGGGAGTCTCATGGAGCTTTTCTTGAGCAGTGCTGAGACTCACAGGGTAAACAACAGACTCAATGCTGCACTTTGAAACGTGTGTGTGTTTGGGAGTGTGTTAGCATGTGGTGCCTGTCAGTGACCGTGTGTTGACCACCTCTTTAATGGCCCAACCCCTACAATCTAATCTGGCTTGCAAATGAACACAGTCAGTAGGCAGCATTCTCTGTAATTACTCTCAAACAGCGTTTTTATCGTAAATTAAGCTGCCATGATTGTTAGACAGCTCAAGCGCAACCCAGAAAACTGCAGGAAAAAAAGAGTGAAGAATGGATATTAAAACAGCGGGGAACTTGAAAAATATCACTTTGCTGGACTGGAATGCAAACACTGAAGGGCCGGAGAGAGAATTCACAAGCAGCAGCAGCAGCATGCATAATCCTTCACATGATATCGAAGACACACATACAATATAAATGAACAGAGTTTGCCTTCAAATCAACTCAAAATCCAAAGAGTCCTAATCAAAATTCCATTGAGTTTAATGGAACAAAAACTAGGAATTCTATGTGTCTGCGTTATTAGAACCCATTACGGACTTCTTTCATCAATTGTGTGGTATGCATGCCAAATAAAACGCTGGCACATTTCCTAAGTGCTTAGGTTTTGGGGACACATTGCTTATTCCACCAATCACCATGACAACAGCTTTACATTTTTAGACCCTCTTCCCTTTTTAAATTCAACTCTCAAAGTTCATTATTCTTTCTAACATTGACTACAATGAGACTATTTATCTCTAAGCTTGTGCCATGTGTCCATTTCATAACGCGAGAAAGTAGACACGAGTGGCCTGCGGGATGATTACAGTGTTTTAAATTTAGCGCTGAACTCTCTTCTTTCACAAGCCATTTCTGCATGTGGTTTTCACAGCTTTCATAGGAATTATAAAGATGGAAAAGTGAGGCTGTTTACTAAAAAATTTTTTTTTAGCGGAATCAGGGAATAAGTCTAAAAGATAAATGCCATCATGTAATGAAAAGAGATTTATAGGCTACTGCGTAATAAACAATTTCAGTGATGCAAATGGAAATAATACCTACATGCACCGGATTAATAAATATATTCTGTTGGGTTTACTCTTTTTGTCACTCTAAATGACAGGAAAAAATATCCTCAAATTAACCAGGCAAACCCTCATTGAGGCTCATACCTTACGATGAGGCGTTTACATTGAGCGAGCCATTTCATTCACCCATGAACTTCGAAAGAAATTAATTCATGAGCAAAATATACATTTTGAAGAAAAATGGGGATTCCCACGTTTGCCTGTGGCAGATTATTATTATCCTCCTCACCACAACAGATGGAGGTATATATTGCTACAAACTGGCAGCAGATCCCACTCGTATTAAAAAAAAAGAAAGAAAAAAAAAGAAAGAAAAAAGTCTAAGATCATGGTGTCATCCCTGCCGATTTGATTCAGCCATTCGTCCTTTCATTTCCGATAAACTTTAGAGCTTGCAGTTTCATTTGCCCAAAAGCGACTCCACGGGCGATTTCATTTTTGATCTAGGGAGGGCAACGAGAGAGAGAGAGAGAGAGAGAGAGAGAGAGGGAGAGAGAGAGAGTGAGAGAGAGAGAGAGAGAGAGAGAGAGAGAGAGAGAGCTTGCGCGTCACTGCTCCATCTCGCACACAGGATGTCTTTATGCCCAAGTAACAAGTGCCCTGAACAATTATCATAAGCTTTTATTTTCTACACCGACGTTTGCAGTGCGGTTGTGTTGTAACGTGTTGTATATGCCAGTGTGGGCAAAAGCCACACGCGCACACACACACACACACACACACACACACACACACAGTTATCCAGCATCCAAATCCTTGCCTCTAATAAAATACAAGTCACAACATCCAAATGCGTTTTGGAAGTATACGTGCTTCGTGCCGGTTTACAGCGCTGCGTCGATTCTAGCGCCGCAAAAAAAGAAAAAAAAAAAGGAAAACAGAAATACAAGTCTCGTAATTTTAATCCAAGTAGCCCGATGTGCCCATTTATCCCGCAACCTCCTAAATCACTCACCACGCAGCCAGCCTTAAGATTTCCCCCCCAGCTGCTCATCAAGTATCGTGAAATGACTCACCTGCCCTGTCGAGATGTAATTCCCCCCATGCCTTGTGTTCTGAAAATAAAAAGCCGGGACAACGTTTCACTGTTTCGGGGTCTTGACTTGCAGTCGGGTATGTACTCCAAATATCCGTATAGTATGCGCACTGCTTATGTTTTTCGGGGACGACCTTCCTGTGAAGCGATAACGGCTCTCATTATCCTCGCTCCGCTGTCATTTCACTGGATTTCTCCCGTGTTGTTGTCTTTTTTTTTCTTTTTCTTTTTCTCTCTCTCTCAGCGGGAAGCTCTCCTCTTAGTCCTGGTGCGTTTGGATGCTTCTGCCGTGACTCTTGAGCTCCACACGAGCTTCGCGGGAGCGCGCGGCGCGATCCCGGCTGTGCAGTCGGGAGCGCCCTTTTGAGATGGAGAAGAGAGTTACTAGGTAACCAAGGGCACACGCATCATACATGAGAAGGAGCGGAGGATTTATGCCTTCCGACTATGCTCTGCCCTTCTCCTCTGCCTTCTTTGACAGCTCATCAACAATGGGCGTTTTTGATATTTCAATGATGGGCCTCGCTTTAGTGTCTATAGCACACACACACACAAAAACGAAACAATATTATCCTATTAAAGGCATCATTCCTTTCGAGGACGACAGTTGGTCTTTTGGGGAAATTCTGAAATTCTCAGGTACCAAATTTTCTAAGAATTCCCATTAATAAATTCTACTGAAGATAAGCTATTTACAAAGATGACACAAGGTGGAGCGGAGAGGAGGAGTTTTATGAGGCTTGAGAAAATTAATGAATTAAAAAGAGGCAATGGAATAGTTCCATAGATGCTGAATAAGCCATTTAGAAGCCTAATAAGCTACAGAGCAGTTTTTGCAAGAATTAAGTTTGAGGTTGATGTGGCATTCTTTACTCAACAAATTAATTCCGCACTATTAAAGCTACTCCACGACTTTTATTTTCCATGTTCATGTGCACCTCGTGCACCAGTAAAGAAATGTAAAGTTACCAGAGGTTTGCCTGATGGTTCACAACAGTCCACTCCTCATCAGCGACATAAGGCTCAACAGTACAGGTGAGAAAAATAGAAAGGAGTTTTTATTTCAAAGGCATTTTCATCCCATCTTACACGTCCGTTTTAGTATTTTCCCTCCATAAAGTTGGGGGGACTTGTGAGAGACATATTAGGAAAAGAGCAGTCGAAGTCGAAGCAGCGGAGGCCGAGATACTGTGAATTCTAGTCCCTTGTAGGGGTCAGGCACCAAAAAAACTGGACCCTACATTTCCCACAGTGCAACAAATCATCAGAGTAATTTTCTCAGACTTGACATAGCTTCCCCAGAGCCACAGACGTCATTATACACTTGTTTTCATACAGTGAGTGCTACTCCACATGACTAGTAAACTGTTCTTCATGTCTTTAAATTCCTCATGCCTCATGCCTGGCAACAGGGTCAGCCAAACTTCCTCAAACCAGCTATTTCTAGCTGAAATATTCAAGCCAAGTCAATTTTATCTATATAACAAAATCGCATGTCACAGTTTGGCCTCAGAGACCTTTACAGTCTGTACAATAAATGGCACCCTCTGTCCGTTTGACCCCTGATTCAGATATGGAAAAACTTCACAACAAAAAAAAACTTGAACGGGGGAAAAAGGATTCCTCTTTCAGAAGAGCCAGATTTGCAAGAGACATATTATATACAGAGTAAAGAAACATCTTAAGTAATTTTTCTGTAAACAGCTCTCAAATATTTGTGAACATAGCTCTGTGGAACTGTGTTGCATTATGGAAATACTCATATGACACAAAAAAGTAACAATTTCTATGATGTAACTTGGAGTTTTAGACCTGTAGGAGTCATATGAGGCTATGGAACATATCCCTCCATATAGGTCTGCTTCCTCAAGCGGCATTTTGGAATCTTGGTTGAAAACCCATCTTTTCCCCTTGGCCTTTAAATACAATTGAGATCAATACTGTATCATTAATGTTTTGTCTTTCTGATTCATCCCGCTGTTGTCTTCATGTATGCTCTGTCAATGTTAATATATTTTTGGTATGTGTTTTATTTTTTTTTTATCTGTTTACTGAAGTTGTCAGCAATTTGGTCAACATTTTCGTTGACATTGTTTTTCAATGTCCTCTATGTATAAAGATGATATCAATTTTGCTGTGAATTTACACAGCAGCCTTTCAAATTACCTGCAGCACGAAAATGAGTTCTTTATCAAGATCTGAATAAAATAAAGTTCTTTAAATGCAAATAACAGCACTGCTTTAAGGTTTGGACACACTAAACTTTATATAAAAATATACTGCAGCTGGTGCGTTAGCTCTGGGACACTTCAGAGACAGTTTGCCGACCCACAACCTAGCTAACATTAGTTACATTACTTGCTGTCATGTTGTTCGCTCTATGTTATGGTATTTGTCCGTACAACATACAAGGTGTTTTATAACCACAAAGACCTAAAAAAACATGTTTGCTAGCACAGTGGGATTATTTGGGTTGGATGCATAATTCCAAATGCTATATATACTATAAAAACAATCTTAACAGCTGAAGGAGCACTGAAGGGAGGGGTGTTTTTGTTTTGCTGTTGAATTCAAATATCAACAGGCTTTCGCCGTAAGCGCTTGCTCCTCCTTTAAAGGTGTCAATCACTGAAATCAATAGTGTTTGGGTCATTATACACATTAAAATCTCTATGACTGTTAATTGCACTCTGTGTAGAGACTACTTACTTATACAAAGAAATGTTAACATGTGTCACAGCCGAAGTGTAAGGGATTGATGCTAGAGCTGCAATTTGTCTTACCAACACCCAAAACTCATACAGCGGAACATATATCATAAAGAAGTCAGAGATACTGATATCAAACGGGCCAGGATGCAATGCAGCCAGACTCGCAATCATGGCACACAATTATTTTTACAAACTAGTCGGCCAAAAGCAAACTTTGACTTAAAGCAGCAAGTTTAGTCATATTCTTTAGGAGTTATTGACTGTCAATAACAAAAGAAACAAAACAAAACAAACAAAAAAGAAAAACCAACATTGTGAGGATGTCCCAGCAGTGGTTTTTCCCATTGATGCCTAATGTTGAGGGGTAAAGAAGCAGCATGTGGGACGTGTCAAGGCTCAGGTTTTACAGGTGGGTACAGTCGTTCATACTCACAAGGACAATTTTTCTCCCAAGGAGAGAGGCAGCTCAGTCGCAAACAGATGAATACCGTGCCTGAGGCAACTAGATGGGTTAATAATATTTATGCCTCAGGGGTCAGTGTGTGCATTACAATGTCAAAATGAAGGCGCGTCAGCTCTCCATTCACTGTCCTACAACCTCTCTGAAATCTAATATTTCAGAATATACGTTGAATGGTGTCTAAAATACTGTTTTTTCAAAGTTTAAATTTGCTGTACACGAATCCCAAATTAATTTGCCCATGAGGAAAATGAGAACAGGGATCTATGAGCTCAAACAAGAAAAAAACCTTAATAATAAATCATAAAAAATATAACTAAAAAAAATAGCTTGTTTCATAATGTTCAAGCAATCAACACAACACCCACAAGGGTAGAACATTTAAAACAGGTGGAACTGATTAAACATGCAAAATACTTTCTACGGTGCAATACTGGATATATTTGGAAATTATTTTGTTTTTTGGTTGATTGATGGTGAAGATGCTCTTACTTTTAAGTGCTTTTATCACATTACAATTTATAAATAACATGGTAAACAAGGATAAACTACCAGGAAAATAATTTTGTTAGCTAAAGAAGAATTCCATATTATGGATAATATTTATTATAATTTCTGAGCTTGTTTACGGGGGACAATGGCCATTAATGAAAAACGAAAATGAAAATGAGTCGGAGTTACATAAGATCTAAGTGGCACATCTTTTCAGTTGTCTGTGGCCAGATGTTAAAAAGGAAATTAAAATAATGTGCGTTAGAAATTATAACTCTAGTCATGTAGCACAAAGGTACACAGCAACACAAACTACAGGATGCACAGAGCACTAAAAAAGTAGAGCACCAAGAAAAGCCATACATGGAACATCATAGCTCAGATCTGTCAAATACTGTACAGTCAAGATTAAGGAAAAATGTCAAGCAGGAAACGCAAGAGGGAAAAGATAAATAAACAAGACAGGCTAGCAGGACCAAAGAGTCAGCAGAACAGTGAAGAGGACAACTGACATTCTGATGACCACAACTGTATATCAATAATCATTTCAGCTACACTATAAAGGAATAGTACATATTTAGAGTATTAAGAATTTGCTGTTTTAGCACTAAGACTATTAATTCCATTTGTATGGCACCTTGATAGTGTCTTCTAATGGGGGCCGTGCCCTTACTTTGTCCTCCACAGGAAGAAAAAAAAAAACTGTACCTGGGCAATAACATGATATCCAGTAATATCACTATGTTACTTAAATCATACCACTTTCTCTTAACCAGCCTTCTAATGTTTTAGTTAGTAAATGCCTCTTTTGAATGTCTTAACCCCCACAGACATTCTCAACACTTCTGACGCTCAGATTAGAAGAAACTGGAAACCTGAAAATGTGATATAAATTGCCCAGTATTGCACAAAACATCAAGCTGGTAAATTTAGGCCACATATTTACTCTGTCTGCAGTTGAGTTCTTCAGTCAGTGGCTGCTTTTGTAGCAATATTTTTTTACTTCTAACTATTGTAATGTTCAGTTACAGTGTGTTTGTCTGCAACCAGGGTTAATTTCGTTCGCTGCCGAAACATGACTCCATCAAGGTGATCAGTAGTTTGTTGCATATCATTCAACGGTGACCTTGAACTGAAAATTCTGCATGAAAAAAGCTAGCTGTAAACCAGCGTTGGGTTCACAGATTTGGCCTTAATGAAGCTAGGTAATGCAGAGACAGTCTGTGTTGAATTTAGGCCCCAGGAGGAAAAACGACACTACAAAAGGTACGTATTGCAAAAACCCAGAACAAACATTCTGCGACTGTGAAAATCCCTAATGAACAAAATCATAATTCACTTCAAAAAGGCATCTATGTGATCAAAACACTGTAGCCTGCTGATTATTTCCCCCTTTATTGCCGCCTATCATTAGGACACATTGGGCATAGCACAATCATCAGCTGTCTAGAAAGAGATTTCTTTGAAAAAGTTGCCTCATGTTGCACAGTGATGGAGCACGAGGGCAACAGCTACAGTGAACTAATCACTGCCGAGAAAACTTCAGTGGAATCTTAAAAGGCTTTGGTCAACTATCTGCTATTTGCTAGAAGCGTGTTTTATAGTAAGAGTGGGCCTGTTCATCTGACATTTATTACATTCCTGATGAATTATCATGGAAAGCAAAGTGATTCCAACTCAAAGTGATTTTACAATTTTTGATTTACAATACCCACTGCTCTGGGCTTCTTGTCACTATAATGTGAATGCAGTGCCTTCATCCAGATCAAAGTCCTGCAGGAATTATGATGTTTTTTTCTAGAGAACTGGTTGGTTGGAAAGCAGGCTTTTTTCCTATATTTTGACATCTGCTCCGAACTTAACCAGCAGCAGATCACCATGGTGATCGACCGAAGTTAAAGGTGAACCATCATTGTGATGCCCAAATAAAACAAAAATTTAACCAGCTAATGCCATTTCATGAGTCAGCCTCTTTGTGTTAATTTAGTGATTGGTTCTTATTTTTCAACTGTTTTACAAACTATTTCAGCCCTTCTGTTTATTACTTGACTTGGTCATAGAATCGCTGTTAGTGTACACTTGTGTTATTTTGTTGTGTTTATAGGCCTGTAGGGAGTTTATGATGAGTTTAACCTGCTAATCTAGCAATAGACCTTATTGTTTGAAGCTCAGCCTTGTGCCTGGGTCTTGTGATGTCTTTGGATTCAGTTAACCTTTTACTTTTAAACATCTATCTGTCTCTGTGTGTCTCTCTGTGTTAGTGTCCTCACTCTACATTCTTGACATTTATTTGAATAGTTAATACAGACGTGCTTGCCTTGAAAGGACTAATAAATGTATCAATTTTCACGCACAACCATTCAGAAATGGCTTTTACAGGGACTGTGAGAAAACAATCTAATAAACTGTAAAAAAAAAAAATGGATGGTAGCCTCTGGTTTTTCTCTGGTTTCAGTTCTGTGAGACTCCCTTTTCCCCAGAAGCTCGTAATTTACTTCATCTTATAATAAAATAATTAAAATCAATATCTCGTGTGGAATGATTAATGTAAGTGGCTACATAATGAGCAGGATAACGCAGCTTCAAATTTCTTGTAATCACAGATAAAGCTCTGGGCTCTTGCTGTTGTGTGGTCAGGTACTTTCAATGGACTTGGACAAATGTGTTCTCAAAAATTAAGTAATATATTGGGGATCCCCCAAAGATGAGGAGACTCTGTGTATGGATGAAAGCACCAAGGAGAGATGTGATCATAACCTGGTCATTGCACTTCTTTACTTCTTTTACTGTATATTATGTTGACTTATTGTCACTTGTAGCCTGTAGTTTATGAGTAAAATGGATCCCCGGCCCAATACTTCCTCAGCATGGTATGGTCACACTGCCTTGTTTCATCAGCACATGTGATTTCTTTGATCCCAGATGTAAGCCCCAAATGATTGGATAACAGTAATAGGCAAAAACAAGGCAAGGCGAGCCGAGTGCAGATGGGCCGCATAGAGCCTGTGGGGCACATTGTCGTAAAGAGAAATCTTTGACCCATGACTTTCTGTTCATTAAGGGCTCTGAACCCCACTTTCATTTACTTCCAGAACATTCAGCATTATTTTTACAGTCCTGCATGGGCAATCCTCTGAAAAAAGTATGGATGCAGCGGCCTGGGGTATGTATAGGCTTCTTGTATGATGTTAACAAACGAAATGAAACCTTGTCAATGATGGTGCTCCAGCCTCTTTGAGGGATTCGGGTGGCTCATCAGAATCAAGTCTGACACCTAGAAAAACTACTAACATTTCTGATATGATTTCTATACTTTCATACAGACAGTAGTAATACATGGCTGCAGTGTATGTGCTGTACATTGTAGACATAAATACAGCATCTACATGCATCGATACAGGGTTTGCAGATATTTATCTGCGGCAGGAGAACAACAAAGATCACCCAACAATATGCTCTCTGCACAGTTCCACACCATATAAACGAACATCTAAAACACGAATAACAGATACAATTATAAATATGATGATGATACAATGATACAATTACACGCTGTGTGTACTGTGTGGTATTTTACAGGATCAAACAATGCACAAAACTATAATATGAAATCTATCCCAAGAGAAATTTAACTCTTGTTGACAGTTTAAGTAGACAACGTGTATTTTATCTGAACCTTTTACAGATTAATCAGTATCTTCTGTTCTTTTCTGTTGTTCACAGTCGGATAAACTGAGTGATTCTGTCAGTTCTATCTGTAACAGATGTCCAGTGCAGAGAATTATGCAGCTCTCATATGGGCACTATAAAATACTTCTTGCTTTATTTTGAGTAATTTGAAAACTGTTTATTTCTTTTATTGTAGCTTTACCCCAGAGGCCAGCACAGTAATCAATGTCAGAGCTTTACCAACTTACTCAGCACCTTTCATGCCCTTCAACCTTTGATTTGCAGACTGAATATTAAAATTAGAATGTGAAGAGCGGGCAGATGTAACTGTGGCATGGATTTGAACCCAGAGAATTGAAGCCATATTATGTACTTATCTCGCTGTGAAAATATGCTAGCTGTATATATGGACAACTATTGAAATGTATGATTTCCACTTTAACACACAATCTTTTCATCTTAGGGCTGAAAATGTGATCGAATGATGCTGATGTTTCTGTATATTTGCCTCAGTGGAAGTCAAACAGCCCAGGGTAAACACACAGTCAAACACATTTTTTTCAACATGTTCAGGATCTACCAGGGCAAGTGTATAAATTAAAATATGGTGATGCAGCAGCTGGTCAACAAAGTGACTACAACCACAAAGATGGTTATTTCCCCCCTTCCAAGCTGACATAAAAAGTTTGTTTTGCAAGTTAGAAAATTCAGCTTTTTAGTCTTCAGACTTCCAGGGAATTTTGATGGTGTTGTAATGCTTTCATGGTCTTACTCACAGCACATGTCCACAGTCAACTCACGTTAATCCCCCTGTAAATTGTATATACCTTTTCATCTTTTCTCCTCGTAAACATCCATTTTCAGCTTCGTTGAACTGCTTTTTGTGGTTTCAGAGCACACTGATGGTATTTTGAGACACTCTTCTCTTGCAGTGATTGGGTCTCAGGCAGAGGCTGATTACAGCATCCCACATCAGACACTTCCCAGGTAGCCTCGAAAATCAGGAGATCTCCCCAGGAACCCAGTAGTCAAGGAAATAAAGAGTTTTAATTAAGCTGTTGATGCATGCTCTTAATACTAATGTTTTCATCAGAAACACTTTTCACTTGTTTAATGTTTACTACCACACTGTATTCATTAGGACATGCTTTTCTGTAGAAGAATCTTAGAGGCATTATCAAGGAAAAGGGTTAGTCACAGCATGTGTCACTGGCCAGGGTGGGAGAGGGGATTTAGGGATATTTTTGTGCCAAGCACCCAGGGCTGTGTGGGTCTTTCCCTTATACAAGTCTTTAAAAAAGCTAAATCAAACCTGCAAAATCTATTGTGGAAAGATGATTTCACCGTCTCCTCTACCTATCGTCATATCGCTTACATATAATTACTAAAAAAAGAAAGTAGTGGAAGTAACCAGGAATGTGCCAATTGGGAATGTTTAATTTTTATGTGTAAAATCTTCTCCGAGTGATCATGTTGAAGTAAATAGTTGCCAGTTGAGACAGCTCCAATGTTACTGTTTGCTATCAGTCTGTTTATGCTGAAGCGATACTTGACTAAACTGTGCAATAGGCAAAAAGCAGCTAGACAAGAGCTTGGCTCTCATGCTCAGATTTCCATATTTATTGCTTGAGATCCTGCAGGGAGTTCAACTGAATGCCAATCGTAGAGCTGACTCACTGAGACAAATGTGCATCTGCAGCCTGCGCACTACAACACGGACCCCATACTGTATGACACTTGATTGATTAAAATCCACCTTTTCAAGTTCAATGTTATAGTATAAGTAACTCACTGTGTCAGCGCTGAAATGGCGATACAGCTCAGTGGCTGCTGTGATCTTTCAATGCTGCAACAACGACAAGCAGCAACAACAACAATGGTAATAATATTCTCTATTTATAGAGCTCATTTCAGAAGCAAAGTTAAAAAGTGCTTCACACAAAGCAGCAAATTAAAATCTAATCATAAAATCATTGTGTTTTATAACTAGAATGGCACTCAGTAGAGCACAGACCTCCGCCAATGCCAATGTCAAACAACCTACAACAGACTACAGAGGAAAAAAAAATTAAAATTCATAGAAAATGATTTGGATCTGCCCCAAAATTTAATGGGTTCTTCCCTGGCCTATGCACCATCCCCCCACCAAATTTGGTGCAAATGGGTTCAGTACTTTTTGTGTAATGCTGCTGACAAACAAACAGACACAGATGAAAACATAACATCCTTGGTGGAGGTAATAAAACAGATAAAACAAATTTCAGTAATGTAAGACAAAATAAATCAAGTGAAATCAGGATGAAATCTCAGATTAAAGCATGCTTTAAGAGATAAGAGATTTCAAAGATAGTATTGACTTAGCCTGCCTTATTTCCTTAGATGGTTGATGTGAGATCAGTGATCAGAACACCTGGCGTCATGAAGTAATTACCAGCAGCAAAAAAAAAAAATGTATATAGTGACAGTATGCTAACAAAGCTAAGGTTACACTTTTTTTTTTTACTTCCCACTTATATTTTCTTTTTCTTTTAAATTTTTAAAGCTTTTTTAAATCTTCTGGACTCCAAAAAGGAAAAAAAAATACATGTCTTTGGCTGAATTGGTTACAACTGGTGGAACGACACTGAGGGTAAGGGTACACAAGTAGACATTGTTTTGTTTTATTGGGTCACATGCCAAAAAGGTTGGAAACCACTGAAATACAAGAGTGACCAGGAGTGTCTGCCCTATACTATACCATAAGTGGTTTAGCTTCTGTGTCAAGAATGTATGTTTATGGACAACGTATGTTTTTTTTCTGTGTTCAGTTTCATTTAATATATAGCTCTTAATCTGTCAAGAAAAACAAAGAGAGGAGCAGATCGAGCAGGGAAAAATGGCACGTGTAGTAAATCAAACAGCTGCAGGCAAAGCAAACTAACCTGCTGAACATCGCCGGGGTTAGCAGCGCCACCGTACTTAGATCCTCAAAGCAAACTTATTTCCGCCCTTAACACAGCATGAAGGATGCGTCAAGTCCCTCTGTTGTCTCCACACCTCCAGACACAGTCACATGTAGGCACACTCAACACACACAGACACCCCTTAGAGCACAGAGATGTCTAATTCTATCTGATGCAAATGTATGCTTTGCCATTGTGAACTATGAGTCAATTATATTGCCATGCTTATTCTGAACAGGCTGAAGGTGAAGGCACCTCAAGACATTAGTATGCCAATGTGTTTAAAGGCCAATTTCACCCTGCATGCCTCTGGAACAAAACCCTCAAAGAATTTGCATTTCAACAGAATATCACTTTTCACTGCCTGTTTATGAATCTGCGTCCCAGTGGTGCTCCTATTTCACATTTCCTAACCTGGATGCATAATCACTTTTGTGTCAAATTGTCTTCATTGTGTCGTAATAAGCAGAAAAAGATGCCAGTGGAGAACAGTTTTCCTCCATCCTACTTCCTAGAATTTTGCTGAGAGTTGGTGTTCTTGTTTCTTTTGGGGATTTCCTTGAGTGTATGATGTGGTTTTTTTATGAATTATATTCCTCATTAAACACAAGGTAACAAGAATGAATAGGCGATTTTCGTTGCTGTCCAGACTTAAAGGTAGGTCTCATTGTGCTGTACAAGGAGTCATTTTAGAGCTCAATCATATGTTTCACAGAGATGAACCATTCCAAATGGATTCTGCTCTCTCCTATTATAAAAGGACAAATTAGAGCATCATATCCCTTGTGCGGCCATCTTTCCCCCCTTTATAATTGGTAGTAATGATGGGGGGGGGGGTCTCTTGGCATCCCACCTCTTTACAGGAGGAACTAATTAGCAGGTTTCCTCCTGTCATCGTTGCCACCAGATGAGCATAAACAAGGTCTCACAGTCTGAGAAGAAAGCAAAGAATTGTACTTTTTCTTTATTGGTCCCTCACAGTTTTGCTTTCTGAGCTTCTGTGTTTATCTCAATCATGTGCTCATTTAAATGGTCTGCTTGCTAAAAAGCGTAAGGTGTTACTATCCTTTGAACAGTTAAATGCAAATAAGAGAACAATAAACATGTACAAATATACCAATACCCGTGTATATAGATGGAGCCACAGTGTAATACTGAATCATTCTGCGGCGCGAAATTAATTGAATAAAAGATAGAGAGGGTTCTTCCCCAGACTTTGATACCTTAATGTGATTATAAATCACACAACCTAAACATTTTAAAGGCTGCACTCAAACTGTTTTGACATTGTTTTGAGGGTATGCAGTGTGTATGTCAAGCAATTCTATTAAAAACACAGCACTTGCCAGAAAAAAAAAAAAAATGTTTCTCAAAGACAATTTCTCACTTTGAAATGTTTCTTGCCTGGAGCATATAACTTTTGTCAACAATACACTAAATGTTATGAGCTGTAGATGTGCAGTATGTAGTTTAACAACATCCCACGAAACACATAAAAAGCCTTTGTACTGACAACAATGCAATGTACCAGGTACAAAAAGAAGTTCAGAGAAAAGCAGTTATCCAGTTTTTTTGTAAATTAGCAATACTCGTGTCACACAATTGGTGTTTCCATGTTTATCTTTTTCTCTCTGAAAATGAAAAATGGATTGAACTATATGTGAATATTAAATTAAAGAGGCCGTCACCATGAAATTACTGACTATGCTGAGGTGCACTCTAAACTCAGCAGGAAAAGAGCACTATGAGAGTAGACTATCACAAGATTGGTGAAAAAAGCATTAAAGTACATATCAAAGGAGAAGAGCATGTCAATTATTTATCAATGTGAGGAAAATCCACAGGGGCAGATGCATAAACATAGGTAAGGGTCTACAGATCACACCAGAACAATACGAATATATATAATATCCTATATATATTAAAAGTGACACAAAATCAAATTTCAAGTCATTCTGTAACCTCGTTTAAATTATTCATCTTTCTTTTGATTGTTTAACCACACGCTACTGCCAAAAGCATCGGTGCTTCTACACGCGTATACAGTTTTGAGTGTTCATTGTGAACCACAAAAGCTGTAGGGCGTAGAGAACCAGTAGCATCAGTAGCATTGCTTATTTGGGGTAAAAGGTCAGCATCCAACATTTACAATGTCTCTGGTATTTACCTCAATTTGCAAACATGTAAGCATATACGCACCATGCAGCCAAACTTTATTACATTTACTGTTATGTATTATAAACATATACAGTCCTGTGTTTGCATCCATAAAATTTAATTGAGACAAGATTCATATACTAACACTTGTGTGTGTACGCACGCACATATACTGAAATTTGCTCCAGTCTGATATGGATCCCTTCGACAGTTATTATCTATTCTGTTTGAATGTGTACAAGAAGAAAAAAAAAAAGGAAAACTAAGTGACCAAATCGTTGAACCATGAACTTGGTTAGTGTCACCCTTGCAGGTCCATTTATCACCCTCAATACTGTGATATGAGGAACCCCAGAGAGGCTGGGATATAAGCAACAGACATCCTCCTCTCCCTGCTTCTACCGAGAACAGAAGCCTGATTCTCCCACCTGCAAAGTCTCCATCTGCTCCCCCTGCACAGCAGAACAACAAAAAGCTCCATAACCCAATGCACAGTCAAGCCAACCTCGACTGTAATATCCTTTGACAGTTTGTATTTGACACAGGCATATCTGCCTGATGCTTTGCAGTTATTTTCAGCGGCTACAATTGTCTCCAGAATAAATGCATTCAATGGCGCTCTAAGATATTTTTCTGTCTTTCCAAATTACATTCTGCCCCTGTTTTATATTGTATCTTAACTTCTCAAGCTGCTGGGTTGCAGTGCATCAGTAAGAGATGGTGCAGCACACAGAGCTGGAGAGGAAAGAGGGTGAGTGTAGGTTTTGGTACGGTATTAGTTATTCATGTATGTCTGCCCTAAAGACCAAAAAACCTTCCTCACAATCCCACAATAAAGCAAATGTGTAGTAAAAAGCAGCAATGTGGACCCCAACAACCTCCAGAGAGGAGATTTATGGGACCTCCATGAAGTGAATCTTCCAGAGGTGATGGAGGAATGAGGGCACTTTAAATCCCATTACTATGTGATCAAAAGTCATTTCTCACTCTAGATTATCCAGCGAAGGCACAGTGGGATCCTGTAAAGACGAACCTGAAATCCTGAGAAGTAAAGTATTGGCGGGTAACAATGGTGAGAGCGTGAGGGGCACATATTTCTCTTCATTAAGTGATAAATAATGTAGGGGAATCATATGAATAATTTTCTCTCTAATGGATATTGCATGCTGAGAAAGGATTTCCAGTTCCAGTTTTTAAAAATTTAGCATGTGAAATGATGCGTCCCTATGTGACAAAGTGATTTTTCGGGGCAAGGAGAGAGTAGTGCAAATGCATCAGAAAGCTTTAGGACAAAAAACTGAGACTGAGAGAAGAGCGAGAGAAAGATAGAGGCTGGGGCTTTTCCCACTGAGTTTGACAGCATCAAATGACCTAACCTGTCAGGTCTTGCCTGATATGCTGGTACACAACAATATATTTTAACCAACTGTTTAACATTACAGGTGCTATAAATAATTTCTATGCTACTCTACTTTCTCTTTACGATGGGAAATCTAGAGCCCTGTGAGATCCCTGGCTCTTACTGCAGATTTCTAAAGTTTTTGTTCTGCTTTTATTTTTTGTATTAATTTGTTTTCTGAAGCAGGTGGGTTGGGGTGGGTGACCATACAGTGAAATACTATCCTGAACTATCTTAACTGTCCTCAAAATGATCTCGAAGGTGCAACCAGTTTCACGAGATGGTCTTTTACCAACAAAATTAAACTTCAGCCAGAGATCAACATGGAAAACGCTGAACCTATGGTTGCTGAGTGTGGAAATGGCATTTCCCATCTGTCTGAATATAGAATTCCTCTTTCTTTATTCTCTTCATCAAAACTCTGAGATGGCATATCAAAGATTGCATGTGCTCCGGAAATGCAGCCTGTCATCACCGGACAGGACGGGAAGCATGACAACCTATGGAAATTCAAATAGCATACCTGATAACGCGCGCAGGCTCTTTCATAACTGTCTGATCACTTGGATGGATGAGTTTTAACATCACAATAAAATGTCCTTTCTTGCTGTCACAATGTTTCCTAACTTTCAGTGACACATCTGTACAGTTATGAAGAAAACAGCAAAAGCATATGACAGTTAACAATGCCTCAGTATAAAGGCTGTGGACTTCTTTCAGACTGTTTCAGCCCCTGTGATGCTACCTGCATCAAGCAGCATCACATACAATATGCATATGTTATCAAAGTAAAAATCTGGCATGAAACTTTAATGACAAGAGGAATAAAGGGAGCAGTGCAAAAGAGAAGCTGATCTGCTGAAGGCAATGTGGAATTGTTTTAGTGAAGCGTAACGGACAAGAAGCAAGAAACCTGGGAGAAGAGGTACAATCGCTATAGGCATTTGCATTTCACATGTGGATGTAAGAGCCACCACTGCAATTATACATACCACTGAGTAAGGACATGGCTGCAATCCACGGAGCAAATTTCCATGCTTTGAACAGAGCCACAGCTTGCCTGGGGACTTGGCAGCTCAGGTGGCAGGCATGGTTAATTTCACCATTTGGGAGAACTTGTAAGCTTTAGCCTACATGGTCAGCAGCTAAATGTTACTTTCCCATCACCAGATACTATCTTATTTTGTTAGCCTTGGACTATAGTCTCTTAATCTTATTTTAATTGCAGCACACTTCCCCCATTGTGAGCTGCATTGCTCTTTTGTTTTTTAAGACAACCAGCACAACAAGAATCCAGCAACCCAATGGGAAAACTGTCCTAGAGCAACAGCAAAGTTTGACCCCCGCCCACATGCAACGTATTTTGAAATCAGATTGCCCCCCGATTTACCTCCACACACCAGACAGCATTAGTCCGCAGCAGGGCTGGAGTTGCTAGGCAACTGAAGACACTTGCTGCAGACTGAAATGATTCTTTGATTCAAGGAAAGATCTTATATAATGCCTTACAGGGGAGAAATTTTATATAATTGCATAAACATTGTCTTTGTAATTAGAATGAATGTAACATTATGTCAGTTGGCACAACATACAGAGTAACAACATGAGCTCACTCCACTTGAAACAGTCTTCACTGAAATGTATTCCCCTTCAAGTTAGTTGCTTTATATGAAGTACTCCCACCATTAGGAATGGGAATTGCAGAAAACACATACACAGTTCATGATAATGATTCACCGAATACTGTGCTAACTAGAGGAGCAATTAACATATGACTTGAATAGGAGATGTTAATACAAGCAAAGGAAAACACATAATAATTAGTTCATATGTGCAGATGGTGGCATTGTTTAAGGCCAGAGAAAAATCAAAGCACTGTGAGGACACAACCCTTATGTTTTTATGTAAATGTGCGTTTCTAACGATCCCCCATGTTTCCATACATTCACATTTCCATACATTTAAAAATATTTGATACACAAGCTGTCACTTCTTGTCATGTTAGTTTTCTTGTGTTAACAAATGCTGCAATGCTGCACTGCACCAGTGATCCACTGTGCAAAACACAAGACCATTCCTGTAATATGTTAATTGTGGTTCATCTAGTTAACATAATATGTGGGTAGTCTGAGACACCAGTAATTACCATTTTCTATATGCTTCTCCGAGATGCTGAGACCCATGGGAAATTACCAGGGTTAAAGGTCGAGCGGTGGGAGCTTCATGCTGTGGGTGACCTAGAGATGCCTCTAGGAAACGAAGGCAAACTGGCTGCAGGGAAATACGTAGTTTGTGTGTGCTTGGATTATCTAAGTCATGAGTGAAGAAGCTCATAAATATGCATATTCATTATCAGAGCTGCATCCCTCTCACTGAATCTATCATGAAGATTAATGAATATTATTCAGTCATTCATGACTTACTGTAAGCAGCAGTTTCAAATGTGGGGAGAGAGCACCACCTACTGACTTTAAGCGGTACTCAGCAGCCGAAATCTGCTTGCTTACTGAAGGAATCTTTCATTCCATTTCAATTGCAAGTATCAGGCCTAAAAGTTCTTTAATGAATGTTTAAAGCAAACGTTCCTGTTTCTGCAATAGTAGCTTTAGCTGCAACTTCTATATCTCATCATTTTTATTTAATTTCAATTTACAGTTCAAGCTGCTACAACAACCGTAAATATCAGAAATACATGCAAAATAGATGTGATTTAAAAAAAATGGATGAGTGACTAAAATGGATTTTGTGAATTCCACCTAATATTTAGATCAAACACCTCCAGTGTTGAATTATCTACAGTCTAGTGATTCACCACTAGATGCCACTGCATAACCATTAGTCAAGTCTGAGCGGAGTTTCAGTTGGATGGCTGCAAAACCCAGTGGATGTAAATTATGAGTAAATAATAATGTACGGCTGCATATGAAACAGTGCAACTCAGACATATTGATCCCAGACTTGTGGACTGTGATGTTGGTCTCACTGCGACTTTGAAGGAAATAAATTTACAATCTGACCTACATTCACCCCACAGCAAACACACCCACATGTGCATGTGTAGGCATAAAAAACACACCACAAAACAAAACCTTGTGTTTACTTGTTCTTTGATACATTTATTTGCTGTTTGCTTGTCCTTTCTACTTGACCATTTATCAACCTCAGTGACAAATTAGAGTCAACAAAGTCTCAATCTTTTTTCTTTTTAAATTCAGCTCCAGCTCATGTCTGTATCGCTTTCTGAAATACACCGCAGTGTGAGATCTTTGAGGTTGATCTCATAGACGTACAATGTAAGCATATCATATTATGTTTGACTTTATAAACGTATAAATCATAATCTTATAAATTAAAGGTGAAGTGTGTATGTTTCTCCGGTAGTCAGGTTCTTGTGCTGCTCGTCTGTCTTGCTGATAGATTTTTTTTCCATATAGTGGTTGGTGGGGTTTCGCTGCAGCAGTAACAGACACTGGTTCCTAAGCTCTTTATTCATACAGAGCAGAATTACAGGGCTGAAGAGCAAAGGCAGGTCCAGCAGCAAATCTCTGACCATCTCCTGACACACGGAGGGGTGCTCCATCAGTGCAAATACAGCACCTATAGTACATAAAGAATAGTGTAAGAATGGCTAAGAATTACTGCAATGCTTTAAAAATGATGAACCAAGAAGACATCTTTTAAAACTATTTTTATTTTCAAATACACATTAATACATCATAACGGCCTGTATCACATTCCCTAAAGTGTATAATTTAACTATTTAACACCCTCTATGATTAAAAAAAAGAAACAAATAAAAGTTAGGTTTTGTTTTAGCCAAAAAGTTTGGTTTTCTTTAGTATGATCCAGTCAGCAAAAAGAGGCAGAAATTGTATTTATTTCAAATAATAAATAATTGTGTTCTGTGAAGAGTAAAATTGACCTTATGCAGTATTATTTATGTCCTGGATGTTTTTACGCTAAGGACAGCTTCTTTATTTATTCATTGTATTTATTTGTCATTCTTCAAAATCTGCATTTATAGAAATAAAAGTTATAACTCATGTCTCAAAATGCAATCGTTTATACCTTTGAAATGAAACTACTGTACACACAAAGCCCTGAAGCTCATTACTAGACATACTGTTCAGTTACTTCCTATGCCGGTCAGTTAAATAATCTAAATTATACATAAAAAGCTCTGTTTGCGCAGTTGTGTTGCTACAAAATGGGCACTGTACTGTATATAGTACAGCATTTATATGTATAAAGTACATGCTAAGTACATACACATCCACAGTTCTCCATCTGTGTAAAAATACTTCCAGAAGTTTACTGAACCTAATATGAGGTTTCAGCAGTGTGAGTAAACTTAAGTGAATACAGTGAGTCAAAGCAACCCTAAAAGCCCGTAAGGTGATGTACTGTACTTACCAGGTATATGTGCTGTGAAGGTAATGAGAGATATGAGGCTGAACACCTTTGCCAGGTGAACGTTGACTCTCTGGCTCCTATGCATCAGCTTAGCGCTCCGGACAATGGTGTGCAGAACGTGAGCATAGAAATACAGGCTTAACGGCAGAAACACGACAGTCTTTACCAGCAAGAGGACTCTCATGACTTTATCATTAATGAAGGAGAAGCAAGTGAGGTTGACAGGATCCAGGTGATCCACACGGCCACCTAAGAGCCACAGGCTGAGCTCCTTCAGCCCGACTGGAAGGAAAGGGAAGAGAAGCTGCAGAGCCAGGAAAACCCTGCTGTTTACCAGGTGCCTGCAGCCACATACCACTGTCAGGTAAATAGAGAGGGTAATGAAGGAGACGTAGTGGAAGGAAGCAGAACTTGTCAGGTGTTTGGCGCTCACCATGACTTCGCACAAGTGAGAGCCCAGCAGCCAGCGGCCATGCTGCCTCCAGTGAATGGTCATGGGCCACAGGCTCAGGTTGACGAGGTTGCAGCTGGTGCTTCCGAGGATGAACATGGCCACATTGCTCCTTATCTTGCTCTGCCGGCTGAGCAAACAGGATATCATGGAGACCAGGATGAAGATATTCAAGCCAAAGCCAGGGACCAGAAGGAAGACTTTAGAGGAGGCACAAAGGTTCAGGTAGACGGAGACCGCGCACAGGGAGGAAGACGTCTCATTCATGTCAGACAAGTAATAAAGACGATGATGTCTGCAAAGGTAGAGAGGAGGACTGATTTTCCTCTCCATTACAAGATACTATAAAGATAAACTTGTAATACTCTAGGGTATTGCTGTAACAAGGCCAACAATACAGATTACATGTGAAATACAGACTCATCTCTCCATCATGTAAACATGTTTTCTTCCTCTGCCTTACCTCCACATCCAATCACCTTGACTTTTGCTTCTTCTGAAGTTTATTGTTTCTAAGACTTTCACCCAGTGGACCTAATTACAAAGGATTCAGTTCGTAATCCCCTTCATCTAGTTATAAGCCTCTAATAAAAACTGAAAATCGTTAGCTACTGTGTACCAATTTAACAAATGGATGGTATGTGACCATATATTCCTCTCCAACCTTCTCGCTACAGTGCTTTCTCCGGCTTTTATCAAATGCCGACGACAACCGCAACACACCTCTTATTTGTTATATTTTACATTTTCCTTTCTCCAACCTCAGAGGACATTCAATGTATTTTTTTACTAGTGATTACTCATCTGTTACCCAAGCCCATATCGCCATTCTTCTTGCTCATTCCTTGTTACACACAAAGTGCTTTTCCTTAAGTACCCTGATGAGACTGGGATATGCATTCACCCTTAAGTCATAATATACTGTTCATGAAATATCAAGGTTTGTTAACTCTAGGTTGTGTCTAATTTATTACCGTGTGATATACACATCATTACCCAGCAGCTTCCTCCTGCTCCACCAGCGTGGAAATAGTCCTAATGAGAGTGGAAAACATATTTGTTTACTTCTCTGGGGCTTTATTAATGTGACACAGAGCCTGGTTGATTAAATAGCTAACTACTCTGACATTACCTAAAAGCAACATATAAAAATGCCCCCAATTACATGAGCACAGTGATATTTAACTGTGTGATTCAGTTTTGGATTTAATAAATTTACATTGCATGATGTTCACGTCCTGTGTGAACAGGTGTGCATTTACTTATCACTTTGCATGCTCTTGCCTACTCTCACACAGTTGGCGAAGCTAATCCATAATACAAATTGCAACAACTTGTTCAAATTTTATTTTTTCTGTTATTTTAATCTGCATTTCAACACTTGTCATTCAATACCTGTCTGTCACTCTATCTGTTTGGATAGGCCTTTTTAGCCATGTTAGCAGTATGGTTCTATGGGTGGCAATGTTGGTTCACCACTGTGGTCCAATATTTCAGCTATTGGAGAGATAGTCATTTGCACACACATTCATGGTCATCAGCTGATGAATTCTTCTGACTTTGGTGAGCCCCTGACTTTTCCTCTAACACCACCATGAGGTTCACATTTGTGGTTTGGGGTATAATGTCTTGATTGCCATGATATTTTGTACAGATATTCATTGGCCACAGAGGATGAAGGGTAATGAATTTGGTGACAGTTATTGCCACCAGCAGGTCGTGTCCACTTATCCAGTGAAATATCTCAACATACACCAGGTGGATTGACATAAATGTTGGTCCAGCCATTCATGTCCCTCTCAGGGTAAATTGTGATATCTTTGGGGATCCCCTGACTTCTCCTCTAGCGCGTTTATGATGGAATACCTGCGAAACTAATGACATTCCCATCAGCCTCTGCTGTGCTTTGTGTTTAGTGCTAATTACTAAACCTTAGCCTGCTAACATGCTAAACTGATGAACCTGATAAACAATAAACCTGCTAAACAGCAGCATGTTAGCATTACCATTATGACCATTTCCATTTAGCTCAAAGCAGCACTCTGCCCAAGTACAGACACACAGTCCTGCTGACAGGACTGTAGACTTCTGTTAGTGGATACAATCTTAAAATATATTAAGTGTTGAAGGTAAAGGTTTTCCTCCATCCTAAGTAAAATGCTGAAGTGATTAAATGATTAATTGATTAGTTGATGAACAGAAAAAAGCAATTATTTTGATAATTGACTAATCATCTCAGTCATTTTTCAAGCAAAATTAGGGAAAGAACGCCCGATATTCTCTGGGTTTCTGCTTCTCAATTGTGAGGATTTTCTGATTTTCTCTGTTTTCTATTATTGCAAACTGAATATCATTGGGTTTTAGACTGTACAGTCTAACAAAACAAGACATTTGGAGATGTCACTTTGGACAGGCATGGGGGCACAGAAAGTTCCTTTTTTTTGTGCTTCTGTTTGATATTTCATAGATTAAACCATTAATCAATCCCACTGAAAAAAATAAGGCAGATTAATCAATGATAAAAATAATCGTTAGTTGCAGCCCTATAAAAGAACACATTGTTACTCTGAGAAAACTGATTCTTTGCACAGTAATCACTAATACATGCATTTATGACTGTATAAGTGTATGTATAAGTCATTTTTTTTTTAAATTGTCAATGCTTTTTAGGTATAATCAGGGATTGTTTGTTTGTTTGTTTGTTTGGCATTGCTGCCCCAGCGATTCCAGCAGGTGATCTGTTATAATTGGTCAGGATGAACAGAATGCATGAATAAATCAAGGGCCACTGTGCTGCTCACATGGCATCTAATCACACTGCAGGAGAGATGTGATTACTAAGCAGACAGAGCTGGACACTGCTGTAACGTCATACCACATGTGTGCTGAAGACACAGTAGGATGAATACCTCTTATAAAATGAACAGCCTGATATTACTTGCTTTGCTTTTTAGGTGGTTTTTCAAGCATACAACCAAGCTTGATATACAGTGTACTTAAAATAGTATTGAGGGGGAGGAGTGATGGCACTGGTCCTGAAGTGTTATTCAGACTTAAATGTAAATGCTAATGCTATCAGTTTATGTCCCTGATGGATTCAGCTTCCACTCCCTCCAGCAGTGGGTGCAGTGAAACAATGAAAGGTGCAGTTACTGAAATTGATTGAAAATCAGAGTTTTTTTGCAGGAGGAGTTTGATCCAAACAGACTGCAAGCGTTGGAGGGATAGAAAAGGGAGATAGAGGAAAAAGAGACAAACGGAGAGGGGGAGCGCTGTCAGTCAGTCTCGAGAAGAGATCGGCCTCAAGGTGACAACTCCTTCCATGAGATGGTTTTCCACTGAGGGTAATGGAGCTTGGGTCTTGTCTCACAAAAAGCAATTTATAGCTAAGCCCACTGAGGTCTGAGGGATACAGAGTCTCGGCATGAGTGTCAAATATTTTCTGCAACGACTTGTGCTGTGTCAGGCCTGTAGATTTCTACCTGAGGCCCATAACACTCTCTGCTAAGAAAAAAATATGCTGCTTGCATAAGAAATTCAGGTTGGTAGAAGCTTAAAAGCAGGAAAAGAGCAGTAAACAAATGCTTGAAGACCAAGATATTTCTCCGCAGTCAATATTCCTGCAGACTCTATTAATCACTCTTCTCCACAAGTTCATTAATCATAGAGTGGCTGCTATCATACAGTATTACTGCTCTGTTCTGCAGTTGCAAAAACATTACAGGAAAGTTAATTTAACCAGAGTGCCATTAAGTATGAATATCTCATGAATTAATCCGCATCCTAAATCACCCCAAAAGGCAAAACAGGCTGTAGGAAAACGCTACGCATTTCTAATGTAAGAAACTAGCACTGTATGCATTTAGTGCCATCTGGGGTGGCTGGAACGATGAATCTAATTTTGATGAGAAGATTACCAACTTTCACCTTAAACTATCTGGCAGTTAGCCAATTAATCCGGATGAGGGTTACAACTGGGCTCTTTCCAAATTCTTGTTTGGACCAAAATCCAAAAAATATGGCTGGCCTGGCTGAATAGGATTTAATGTTGCTTCCAGGGAAATGAAGAGACTTGTGTGGAAATCTCTCAAGCATACACACCACTCTGTAAATCACAGACTTCATTCTTTGATCTCCTTGCCAATTTCCTAAGCTTTTGTTTTGAAAACAGACAGTGTTTCATGAAATCTCACTCGAGCAGAGGATGGTAGTAAACTCTCAAGAAAGCTCTGATAAACAAGAAAAGTTAACTGCATCAAACCAATGTCAATTTTCAAGTTTGTGGACCTTGTAGTATGGTTCTCTTAGCAAAACCTTGGTGAAGATGTGGATTTTTATTACTGAGAAATACAGAAAACTGAATTTTGGGACAATATTGTACAGTACAATGTATACATTATAATCCTAAATAAGTTTTCTTACAATCTTGGAGCCAGATACTCTTTCCCCCAAGCCCTTATCTCCTGTCCCAAAGGATGAGCTAATTATCAGACAGAAGAGTTTTAGCCTTGTCTGACCGCAAATTGGTGCTGTTGCAAACTGCAGATCTCACTGTTGGGTGAAATGTTTCAAACTATCCGGCAACTCAGCCCTTGAAGCGAATTTACTACAGCACAGATCTAATTCAAACGTCAGTCTCTTTTCATCAGTGTCTCTATAGCCACCTAAGCCTGGCATGTAAATTCTGATGGATTCGGGGTCCTGGGGTTCCTGCCTATGTGGGCTGGCGTTAAAACCTTTGGAAAAACTCAAGGACAAAGGCAGGTAGAAGAAACCGAGACCTCTCACACATATCAATAATCATCTCTGGAGGCTGCCCAGTGTGGAGGGAAAATTTGTGTGGCGTGAAGATCAGGTCGAAGACAATCGGAGAGCAGCAGGCTAAACTCTCCTCTGATTAAACCATCATCTCTGATTTGAAATGGCCCCCAGCAATTGTTATGGTTACTGTATACTGTGTGAGTAGAATTCTGTGTGGTTAATGATACTTAATGCAGCCATAATGGGAAAATGATGACATTGGGCTTTCATGGTGTTAAGCCTCTTTTCAAAGCAAGGGAATAGATCAATGATCTCTCCAGCTTTGTTTCTCTGTGCAAGGGTTTGTTTCAGTAGCTTTTCTTTCATGTTATAAGAGCTGTGGTACTGTATGTTCTGAGTTTGAACATTTTTTTGATATTTGAATTTTGTGTTTTAGATTTACCCAGTTTTTGTGCCTAAAACAAACCTATAATGAGTGTCTTCCAAAATGACCTACAGTTTAAGACGTTTACAAAAATTGACTCACTGGAAAGAGTGTTTTCTGATCTGTTAACTCTATCGTGTAATTTAGACAACTAAAGATTTATGCTAAAGGTTTGAGAAATATGCTCACAGTTAAAAACATCCACTGTGGAAAACACAGTTTAATCAAAATCACATGCATTGTTAACCAAACCACCAACCCTAACCTCTTCCACAGATTTGTGGTCATACCACTTCTGCCTTTGTTACTTTAGCAAACATATTTCAATAATTCATAGTTGCAACAGTCACTATCTGCAAAAAATCAATTTCCAAGAAAGTGCAAACATATGTGGTTTTTCAGCATTTGAACGAAAGACCAATGTTGTCTGAAGACGATCTCTTTGTAGAGTTTCTGAACAACCCCTGAAAACCTTGTTTTTGCTGACCTCTAGTGGTTTTAACTCCTCGCCTTGCTGCGGTGGTGTACAGGTGTTCTCCAGGACCTATGAAATCACTGCTGGGTGTGATTACAGGTGTAAAAAGGCACACTTCTGACCACACACACCCAACACTTCTGACCACACACACCCAACAGTGATGCTGTTTGTGGTCGGGGGGAAAAGGCATTGAAATGCTACTTATTTGCCTGGTGTTAAGTTACTCTTGAAATTTGAATGGACAGAAGTGAAACTGTGGCCTGAGGAGCTGAGAGGAAAGTGATTGGCCAAATTGTCTTCACCAGGCTGACTAACAGAAGAAATTTATTAAACAAAACAAAAGTAGTTTTCATGTAGACTCCATAGCAAGAAATCGGCTTTAACTTTATGTACTGGTTATGTTAGCATATTTATTTCTGCCTACAGTGACACCAGCAGGCTCATACGTTAGCAACACTGGGAGCCTTGATCAGTCATTACATATACCAACATTTGTGTGAGTTTCTGGCTGTGGAGATCGCGCTTCACAAAGCGCACCATAGGAAAAAAAAAAAGAAAAAACAGACCTGGAATGCCAGAAGACACATGCGGTCATACCTGGGAATCAGTGTGGACTGGCTTTGATAAAATGGAAGCATATCTGTTTCGTGAGACGGGCAAGTGGACAGATGTCAAAAACGCTTTATACGTGGATTGACCTTTAAACTCTAGAATTTCTTCAATCATCGTGAAAAATGCTCATCTTCCTGGCAACCGCTATCACCATGTCAACTGAAAATGACAGTGAAGGAATGGATACATTAAAAGAACAGCAATTCAGTCTGACTAACAGGCTTGTTAAACTGAATGCTGTGAGTTATAAAAGATGAAAAATTTGAATTTTTATTTGCTTTTCCCCCCCAAAAAACGCAAAGAAAAACAAAAAAAGCCATAGCTTAACAGCGACACAATGGCTGTACAAGCTCTGACTTCAAAATCAACTCACAGTTTCCTCGGTGGATTTCAGAGAGGCAGTTTATTAACGATATAGTCAAAATACATTTGCAATTTCCTTGTATTTGGCTACAGGCTTTCTCTTTCGTTTTTCTCTTCATTTTCAGTTACTAAATATAAATTCAGATTCGTAGCAAATATTGCTTGGTAGAATAATATATGTATGAATTCTATATAATGTATTGCAGAATTCCCAATTTACTAACACATTAATAATGTGATAATATCCTTATGTAGGGATGGGGTCTCCAAACGGATTTCCAAAACACTTTCAGTTCTCTTCTCGCCATTGACTCTACAGGTCTAGACCTCTACTGGAGGGATGCACAACCTTCTTACAAAAGCTAATCCCTCATTTGGTGTTTTGATAGTGGTGGAGAGCGCTGTCTTACACGTCACTCCACAATCTTCCATTATCGCTCAGCTGAGACCTGGTGACTGTGAAGGCCACAGCAAATGAGTCATGTATTTTTTCATACTCGTCAAACCATACAGTGACCTGTCATGCCCCGCATGGGTGCAGCTGCTTTCGTTCTGTTTCTCCACTCAAGTATTCAGGTTCTTCCTTTAATTTGTCACCCATCTGTATGCAAACACAGAACATGTCAAATTAAATGGATATCCAGCTGGACATGGGCACAAGTGCAAGTCTGCTTTCTCTCAAAACTTTTCCTCCTCAAATTTTAGACAATAACATGTGGGGAACATATGCCTCTAGCTACAATGCTTCAGTTTGTGCAGCACAGACATGATATCTCTCTGTAATTCTATTCAGTGATAATAATTGACATATTAAATCTATCTTGACTACCATCTGACAGATTTGTTTTTCGTGAATAAAACATGTCAATGATAAATTGTAACTATAACAAAGCAATTTTTCAAGTGGATCCAGCAGCCGGGATTTGTGTCTCATGTAAACAGCTTTGATAAATGCACTCCGCTGTGTTTGTCATCCTTTTGCTCAATCATTTTCATGCTTAAATGAAGCAATTTGTTTCTCAGAGTGCAATCTGTTGGAGTTGATTATCCAAGCTGGTGATGTCCACCTCGATAAAAATAGAAAACCAGTCTAGCCAACCACTTCTAATGCCAACAGAACTACAGCGGGCTTTGTTTCTGTTGAGAGTCTGGAATGATTGCGAGGAGTGACTTCTGTGGAAGAATGTGAGAAAACAGAACTTTAATTACTGTAATGAATCTTTCTGGAGAGGTACTGAAAGTGTGGCATTCGTGTGGTCTCAGTACGAACTCATTTTGGCTTCCAGCACCATGGTCATTCATCATCAGCTGAACAATACAGTGTGCGGTGGAGAGTATGATAAGAAACATGAAAAGCGAGAGAGAGAGATGGCGTCGGAGAGAAAGAGGGTAGTGAGATAGTCTCTGTCCAAACTAAAGAATCACAGATGTTTGATAGCTCTGCTGTAATCTCATAAATAAAAATTAAAAAAAAAAAAAAATTACCACAACATCTAGTACAATAAGAACTATATTATTTCTAAAAGATGTCTAAAACTGGCTCTTTGACAAACTTTTTGGCCACTCAGAAAAACAATTCAATCTTTCATGTATTCAAAAAATAAGTGATGAATTCAATTACTATGTAATTCAATCTTGTAGCTAAACTGGTTTGAAATCGGCCCAAGCTACTTATATCTTCATGCTTTTGTAATATATATGCAAATTTATTTCCTGACACATTTCTACAAACAAATTAAGAGTGCTAGGTTCTCATAATAGTCAATCAATTCCTCATTTAGAATATTCATCTCAGCAACACGCAAAAGCCTTGCCCTTGCTCACAGTAGAAATTCTCTCACAGTAGAAATTCTTCCGCTGAGTGATGCATTTGCAAGTTTAATTTCTCAGTCAGAGAGCAAATATAAACCAGTTTTAGTTTCTAATTTGCTGATTCCATTTATTAAGCTTTTGCTGACAAATATTTTTGTGATGTTTCAAGATGCACTTTACTGAACAATACTCAATAGCTGGAAATGTAATCATGAAACACATTTGCAAACGATGAGAATTGAGGGATTTTTTGTTACCAGCCACTGAAGCAACTCATTGCTACTGTACCTAGTCAAGTGTCAACAAAGTGGTTAAAATATAAAAGGAAATAACCTGTCATGTATAATTTATGAGTCGTTTCTTTGCAAAAATGCATTGCTTCTCGTTTTCTTTGAGTGCCTTCCTCAGTGTACAAAAGCAACGCATGTGTGTTTGTTGTTTTTAGACACTTTAATATTATTTCCTTACAGCATATGAATACTGCATTCGTCAGTGTACTGTTGGCAGTGCCTTCCTCATTTCTATGAGGCTCTTACCTGGGTTCTCATCTTACCTTTGACCAAAACCTTATTTCGTTTTCCTTTTTTTAAGTCTAACAGCAATGAATGAGTATCTAGCTGTTTTGAGTTTCATATAAATTTCTCCACACATCTTAACTTTAATTTCCATTTGCACTTTAAGCTTGCTAATGGTTTTACACATTGTTTGATGTGATGCTATTTGGATGGAGCACGGATGTGCACGTCTGTTTTGTGTGAGCCTGAATTTTGCAACAACATGTGCAGCTGTTCTTTTGTGACTCACTTCTGTGGGCACAACAAAACATAATTACTCTGATGAACAGTGAATGGCTCAGTGGTTTCCTGAGTTCACAGATCCAGAGCGTCATGAAGCAATGCCAAGCCAGTTATTTCACATCTACGCAGAGATAATGGCAGAAGGAGTAGGATCCTCTAAAACACCTACATCACCAGAGCACTGACCCCAAGCATTATTGCTTATATGGTACTATGACCTACTATAAAACATGTTTTGTCTTATATTAACAATAAGCTTATTTTTAAAAATCAACCTACAGGGGACAGGTATAACACCGATACAGCTTGATACATCTTTGAGGCATGCTGCTCTTCATTGTACTATGGGTTAACGAAGCACAGTAGATCATTTAAAGTGACTATAATGTACATCCTACACTACTACACTCTGCTATAGATGTAACTTACTCTCTCAAACCAAAGCGTAGCTTAGTTTTAAATACACTGCTTTAATAATGTGATAATGATGTATCAACGGAGCTTTGATCAACTGAACTACTAACGCTGATAAACACAAATTGGAGTTTTGCTCTGAATCTCACCACTAGGTGGCACTGGTCTTCTAATCTGGAGTGTGTTCAGCTTCCCGAGAGGCAGAAAAGCATAACCACCTACCTGCAATTTACATTTACATGTCTAATAGCGCAGGGGTGCCTTCTCTCAGAGTGAAACTGCTTGAAAGCAGAGAAGAGCATTTCCCACCCACAGAGCTGGAATACCAGTGCGCCCAATATTCATTTTATATAGAATAACCTCTTTTCAGCAATAGTGTTGGAATATAGGTTTAGCATTACCACAGCTGCGTCCATCTAAATGTTGAATACATCATGTTACTGCACGTGTGTTTGAATTACATTGGTGTCCTCCATTAAGTGTGTGTCCTATGGTACAATTATTTCCATTATGAATGCTGAAACAGTATAAAAAGCAAAACAACAAACATACTTTTTTTTAAAGGAAAAGTGAGAAAGGTCTCATGGTGGTGGTGGAAGATATCTGTTTTTCATTAATGTCAGCTAGCAATTCATTCTCATGATAATGCCCATGTCCTTGATTCAGACAGCAGCTATACTTGAATGATAATGCGCTGATGGGTCTGAGACTCGGTGTGCCATGAAACGAGTATGACAGAGTGATGGGAAAGGAAATGTGCATGAAGCCACCCTATGCCTTTGCCATTCCAAACCTACCAATCTGTCCTCTTTAGACATTAATGAAAAGAACAGGGCCTATTCTGAAATGGATGCCCCCTTGGTCAACCCTGTTTTTCACGAGACCCTTTCCACAATTTCACCATTTCTGACTCATATTCGTCTTTCATTTCCCTCTTGATAGAGTGCTTCCTTTTCATTGGATTACGGACTAAAGGCATTGAGAATGTCACAGCTCTGCATTCTGCCGTTTTCTACTCAGCTATACTGACCTTGAAGGTCCATTGTGTTACACTAAGCTGGAGAACAGTGACAATGGCAGAGTACATACGATTGTCTGTCCACATGGTCAAGAAACTAAGCTATTTCCTTTTGGACTTGTTGTCCTGACAACCACCTCAACTTTAAAGTATGGGATGCCCACTTTTTAAAGAATCAGCTGTATCAAAGGAGCGCTCCACTGATTTTACAGATAAAAATCAGTTCACTAGTCATGGTTAGTGATACGCAAACCTGTCAGAACAGTTGTATGATGTCTTCTGTGGCTCTGGAGGAGCTTTGTCAAAGTCTGAGAAAACAACACTGATGATGATTTCATAGCCATGACATCAGGGTTATCTCAGCTTTGGCTGGGAGACAACAAACGGTACGGGCATGGCAAGGAATGAGAAGATGCTGTCAAGTTGCATCATGGAAAGTGTTGTGTATTTGCTCTGCAGCTTCTGCTGCTTCAATTTTGAACATTCATTTTCCAGTCTGTCTCTTACAAGTCAGCTTCATGGAAGTTCAATACTAAATACTAAATTGAACCACCTGGTGACCGTTTAACTCTGCTTGACGTGAGATGTGATTTTATGAAAGCGTCTTGTCATCACATGAAACATTATATTTTCTGACGCGTTGTTTATAGGAGCTTGCTTTATGTGACAAAACCTGTGAAGACATTGATTTTTCAAAGTGATGACAATATTAAACTGATGCCATGCTTTTTGGTTAACTTGGCTCATCTTAGCATTAACTCAGATAGGCTCTGGGTGGGTGTGTGCACTGCAGATGTGTGATTGATTTATAACTACAGGGACACAGATTGATGGGCAGACAGGCAACCTGCTCTCTCTGAGGAGAAATATGCAGGGGGACTGTGGCTTATTACTGCAACATGACTGTTAATAGTGTCAGTCAGAAGAGCAGTCAAGCCCAACCAAAACAAGCCAGGCGACAATGGCAAGGTGGAGGAGTTTCCCACACCTTAATATATGTGATGATATCATTTACAGAGTAGATTAACTGAGCTACTGCTTCAAGAAGAGCACATCAAGGTTAGGATAGTCATTACTGAAAGATTCTCACTGAGAAATTAGGCTAACCTTAGCCTATGCAATGATCAACTGATGGTTGTTTTCCAATAGACTATCTTAATTATATTTCTGGATTTATAGTGCTAATGTTCTACTTAATTATTGAGTCACTGTTTTTCATCATTATTTGGACTGACCTCACCAAGGAGACATTTCCATTCTGCTCCCTAGGATTACTGTAATGTATTATTAGTATTCAGATAATACCCACTTATGTAGATTGCTCATGGTAAGACATTAATATAACTTCATACCTTACCATATTCTTGCCTGGCTCTGCATCACAACTGATTTTATGATTTCTTTATGAAGAAATAGTTTGCCTTTTTAAAAGCAGCAGTAACTGCTTTTGGCACTGACATAATGGTGTGTACCATATGAGATGACATGATTTTACGTGAAAACAGGGCCAGAATTTGCTCAATTAAATTTGGATTCAGGCGAAGGTAGTTCAAGGACTTGAGTTGGCACAGAGTTAAAAGGGCCTCCAGGCAAGATAAAAATCACATATGCTCATGCATTTTCCAAAGTAAAGAAAGTAATATACAGCACTGCTGCAAAAAAAAAAAAAAAAAAGAGTGATGACTGAACCCCTCAGCTTCTGCAGGCCCTCTTCATCTGAAGTTTAATGGACCACCTGACAATTTCAACCTACTGTACTTTGGAGTACAGTGCCCATGTCTGATAGAAAAGTGATTTATTGTTTACATTTGTGTAAAATTTGTTACACACAGGTTAACACTATTGCACCTACACCAGATGTAATAGATAAAAATCCCAATTCAGAATACAAATCATTTTCTAATGAATTAGATATACTCTTAAACCAACTATAACAATTCTGGAAAATCAGTTGACAGTTGAATACCACTTCATAGATTATCAGTCTTGTGTCCACTGATAACTAAAAGGCCAGGTGATAATGGAAGTGACATCCAATCAATTTTTGTTTAATGAAAGAATTTTCTTATAAAGCACAACAGGTATTTACGGAACAGAAATGATATGGTCAATAAATTAACTTTTTAGGAAGATGACACAGGGTGACAATTGTTGTGTTGAAGAAACATCCAGCTTAGACAGTTGTGATGACACGGCTCATGATATTTTATAATTTATATCGTTTCTGCTGAAGGTCAGTTTTATTTCACTTTTTACGTCTGAGCAAGACATTGAAGAGATTTTAAAAGCCTTTACATAGACTGACCTTGATGTGCTTTAGGCTGAAGTTAGTGATGTTGTGTGGGCTTCTGTAGGTAAAATGCAAACAGCGCGCTTCAATCTTGGCTTGAGTCCAGGAGGACAAAGGCGGGGGAGTAAACTCTGCTCAAAGAAAAGGCTGCAGGGCAACAGTGATTAATCCTCCCTCCTCTCTTACTTTCTGCCTTTGTCCCTCTGTCTGTTTGCAGTAAATTGCTGTTATGGATCCAGTTTTTTCGTATGGTTTCTAACACTCATGTTTTCTACAATTTTCAAACTGCAAGAGGGTTTAGTTTGCATAGAGAAATTCTGCCTTTCATCATTTTATCAGAATTATGAGATTCTTTGCTACTAAAAAGACATTTCAGTCGCCTTGTTTCCTTTAGTGATAGTGAAAAGTAATGCTCTGTCAATCTGCTGTTGTGGGTAAATAGGTAGAATGGAAATAACTTACTCACTTAATAACATGGTTGTGTCAGTAGACTTTGGAAAAGTTTATGACCTACACATGTGGAGCTTTGCCTTTGGCTATTTGTGGCATATAAAAACTCATAACAGATGTTACACATATAGACATCATATTGTTAACACATAACAGACATAAATCACACAGGCATCACAGACCAATCTACACTGTATGAAAATACAAATAAATTAAAATAGAAATGATAAAAATAAATATGTGAATCGTCCAGCAAGGATGTACATGCAGCTACAGCATAATGCATCTAACTTTCCAAGTTTTGACAATTCAAAAACTGCATTGAATTTTGGACAAAGACTTTGATTTTCTCAGTGGCTCTTGACACACTATGCCTGAGGGGAACTATACAAACTGTGAGAAAAGGGGACATGTCATCCGTTTTTTTGGATCCGGACTGCATACTAATTTGTGTACTGTAAGACAGAGAAGTGATCAAACTCATATTTCAAAAGATACTGTATATACTGTATCATCATCCTGATGCACAAATGTTTAATAATCTGTATGACAGGTACCAGCGAGTTCCCGTGTAATAAAAAATACGGTAAATTACACTGACATGGTTACAGTTGTAGACTTGATATTTCTTCTAATATATTATACTGCATTATCTCCCCACTGTGTGCTGAACAGCCTCTTGAAATTCTGAAGTGGAAATAAAAGCTGTGTTGCCTGTAGGGAATGAGCATAGCGTCTCTCACCAGGCTGGGCTTTTCTCGTCTAAACACAGCATCATGGCTGACTGCCCATTGCCTTTTCACCGGGCACGCCAACAGAGAGGTGCGCCCATGTGTGGACAGTTGCGAATGGGGCGTAGGTTGGTGGGAGTGTTTGCGGTTGGGGGGGTGGAGGATGTCCCTTGGACCTATTAATAGCTGTCTGACAAAGCACCTCGGGGAGGTATCACACGCTCTGCTGGCCTCCTGCACAGAGAATCCTCTGAGTGGCTCTCCAGAGATGGGCATTCCTTATGGACACACAGGAAACACAACCCAGATGAGGGCATCATATGGTCTTTAAGGGGAGCATGTTGAGTGCGACTGAGTGCAGCTCATGGCAAGTCCAGAAAGATGACTTTGTAGGAATATACTGTAACCACATAGCTACACACATCTACTATATTAGCTAAAGAGCCGAAGAAGATTAAGAGTCTACAGCGAAGCTAACAGCTGCTAATATTAACATGCTAACATGCTTACAATGACAATGCTAGCATGCTGCATGGGGGGGGGCTCACCAAATTTCTCACAATTTTCTCACATGGGGACCATGAATGTCTGTACCAAATTTCATTGCAATTGATCCAGTAGTTGGTGACATATGTCATTATGAACCAGAAATGTCAACCTCATGGTTACACTAGTAGATGTCAAGATACTATATTTCATTGAATAAGTGGAAATCTTGACCTGTTGAGCTGTACCAAATGTCATGGCAACCCACCCAGTAGTTGTCAAGGTATTTCACTCCGGTCCAAAAATGTCAACATCATGGTGAGGCTAGAGAAAAAATCAGGAGATCACTCAAGTCATTACAATTCATCTGTGGGGAAACCATAAAAATCATTGGAAAATTTAATGGCAATCCATCCAATAGTTATTACAATATTTCAGTCTCATCCGAAGTGGTGCACCAACTAACCAACCAACTGACATTGCCACACCGCTAGTGGGGCTAAATAACTGTATTGTATGCTCAAATACAATACAGGTTGAACACACATACTGTATGAAGCTGTTTCAACCATATTCACCATATTGCAGTTTTGTGGCTAAAACATTATAGAAGAGTGTCCTATATGATCCACATCTTTAGCTCTGGCCACCGAAATGGCCACTGCTTCTGCTACTGATGTAGCAGAAGCAGTAGACAAGAAGAGAGAAAAACAGGGCAGTAAAAGTACTTTACAAAAGAAAGCTGCATTGAACTGGCAAGTGGGCCGTCAAACTGCCCTTAAATGATCTTAGGACAGATAACCTAACTAGATGTGAGTGAGGCAAGGACACTTTCATCAGTATTCAGATCCACCTTCATCAATGTAGGACATGTTGATGAGTTTGACCTGGGGCTGGTAGATGCCAATGATTTCCTTCATATCTCAAGGAAAGCAGTCTGAAATCTCTGGAGTCAGGAAAGAGAGTTACTGTATGGTTCTTCCATTATTAATACATTTGAGAGGAAAATTCTGTTTTCAAGCTTGTATAGTGAGGTGAAGTTTGCCCAAATTATGCCCACTTGAAATTCAATGAATAACTTATGGCTCCATCAATATTCTCACTACTGAGCACCATTACATTTTTTTTTTTTAAACAAAATAAAGAGTTATTAAAGCAAAGAAAAGATATGAGCCATTAACTATGTTTAAAATATTTAAAGAGAAATTATGGTAATTGAACATACTTTTCTACAGTATATTACATGGGTTGAGCTGAATTATATGTTTTTATGGAGAGGGGAAGGAAGTATTGGATGGGCAAGTGATGTGATGTGATGTGATATGATGTTATGTGATGTCCACAGAGGACTCAACCTTTGACTGCACTTTAATGATCTGGTTATAACTTGAACTCTGTAATGACCCCCATAAAATACTATCATACCTTTTCCCATTATGATCCATTAAAGAAGTTTACAACAACAGAGTGACTAGAGACAAGAATAGTAGCTCAACCTGATACTAATAACTATATTTATCTTATCACCAATAAAAATGTATTTGATAATATACCGGTGCACTTACGCCTGTAACAATGGGTCGATCAGTAAAATAACTCCTTATAGTTTTACAAGACTGATAATATAGGTGAAGATAATGTTGACGAAGTTAAGGAGTTTTGGGGACTGATTGTACGTTAATTTAACGCTATACAAACAGCTTCTAATAAATCATCCATTTTATTATCATTGTACATTAGCTCTGGAAGTGGCCCTGTAAACACTCAGCCCTGATTCAGGGCCCTGACCATCTGGCCTGTGTGTCTTGACTGTCAGCTCAGCAGAAACCCAGGGATAACTAGGAGCAATCAGAGGGCACAGAGCCACGGGCTGCCACTGTGGCTTACTCCATGCGTGTGACTTTTGGCTAGACAGGTGTACACACTAGCAGGCAGCAGCTGGTGATCATGAAAACTGTTCGCTGTGAAGGTAGAGGTATGCTAATTGCCCATATTCTGCCTCTTCTTGCGGTGCGATCGCCATCCATGATCTGTTACTGTGCATGATGTCTGTAGCTTTCAAGCTATCAACATGATTTTGTGGGAACACAGATGCAGAGGAATAAAGAGAAGCATAACAGAACATGTGAACATAGAAGTGAGGAATTCAGATTTCGTAGTGAAGCAATTATGAACTTGGGATTGCCTGAATCACAGCATAGCATTAACTGTAGCACTGCAATCAGCCTGATTGTCTCTCTCAGGTATTTAGCAGAGGCCAGTGCTTTCTTTTGGATTAACTAAGGATCTTAAAAAAGAAAACTGTGCTTTGTTTTTATGAAATTATTCCCTTTAGGTTTCTGACAAATGCTGACATCTGCTGTATACTGTCATGTTAGGAACAGGTTACATTTTAGCAAACATAACCTTTGGCACTGAACATGCCAGGTTGAGAAAGTTATGTTTTCTAAACCAAGTACGTCATTTTAATTTACTCTTACGCACTATGGTGCACCATAACTCTTGGGGTGGGCCTTGTAAAAAAATGCTTAATAATTATCAAGTGGGGAATTTATCTTTTTTATTTCCCCTTATTTTGATTGTTTCTTTTATTAAAATCAACAGCACTGGGGGAGATACAACTAAAACAGAGAGTCGTCATTTTGCAATCAGCTAACACACAGACTGTGCTCTCTGTTTGCTTGACTGCAATTTTAAAAATAAATAATTCAAAACTGGTCAAATAGAAGTAACAATAGACATTTCAAAGAACTGTTTTTTGTCTGTTTTTGATGTCTAAGTCACTGACATTGATTTCTTATCATGGAAACATGGTGATGGTTGTTGGCTTCAGTAATGAAAAATTTTATAATTCTGTCCATTTCCTGAAGTTGCTAAAGCATCAGCTCCTGTACATGCTGTGGTTGAGTATAAACGCAATCTATGCTCAATCAGTCACCCCCCCCAGAGCCCAAAACAACACTGCTCAGGTTGTGCTGAGCATCTCTGGGCTGGAAGCCAGAGCTCTCTAGACACAACATAGAAAGCGCCAAACAATACCACCCTGCATGGCAGCTGCCATACACTTGCCAAATTCCCAGTATAGAGAAGTCAAGGCCCATTAGATTTCATTCTCAGTACCTGGAGGATAACATTGACGAAAAACATGTTTGGTCCACATCAGAGCAATTTTAAGTCCTGTAAGACAACTTTGAATCTCATGTCTTCATTATCAAATCAAGTCAGTCAAAAAGCAAGTCTTATTAAATTACATCTTTAATGTTAACTAAGACAGATTTGCATAGTACAATGCACAAAATACAAAACTTCTTAAGTTAACAGTGGTGTATTGAACATCGTGTTGCAACTGATGAATGAATACATTTTTTTATGTGTCAAGTAATTTTCTAAGGATTGCCGAAAGCAAATGTTTAAATATGTGTAATGGTGCAAAAAGTCTTGTGGTATTTTTCTGTCTGTTTGGAACACAGCCGTGTGTATATGTCAATGCTTTTCACTCCAACACATCCATGCGTGGTCTACCCTGCACACCCTTGCAAATAAAAAAGCACCAGCATGTGTGCATATTAACTTCCTGGATCATTTCTAGCTCAATAAAACACCCTGGTAAAGCTGGGCAAAGTGACTAAAAAAATTATATCTTATTTTGTAAGCCTCGTCCCTACTAGGCTTTGGCAACATCGACAGAACTTGTTAGTACAACAAAGTTCCCATCTACAAAGGTTTCTCATTTGAATTTCCACAAAATGTACAGAGTTTGGTTCAATATATAATACAAGTGAAAAAAGAGAAACAAAGCACAGCTCTATAAATACCCAAAGGCAGGAGGTACCACTTAAAAAGAAAACCTGTGCATCAGATACAGCTGTGTGGCTGTAGCAAGTAACACATCTGCTGCATATACAGAAAGGGGGGAAACTGTTGAGCTGCTCATTTTATGTAATTAATTTTATAGTGATAGTCTAATTTCTCCAATCTGAATTTAGACTTGATGCTGGCTGGCGCACAAGTGACCCTTTATTTTTAGGCTTAGGAAACACTAGCATGCCTTCCCTATAACATTACATTACATTTGAGTTTTTCATGCACAACTGCAAAACTGCATGTGCAGCACTTTTTGATATTTACTGCTCTGGACTACCAAAGCTGATTAACTTTTTTGCTTCATGTTTTAAGTCAATTCTTCGGGCAGGCAGGTTTAATGTAAGTCATGTGTCACAACCAGCTAGTCCAAGTCAAGTTACAAGTCGAGTCGCATGTCCACGTTCAAGGACGAGTTCAGTCCCCATTTTTGTAACATCAGTCCAACAAGTTCAAGTTTCAAGTATCCAGCTCTGGTCCGTATTATATCTTAAGTGGAGGTAAAGACAAAAATAGATTGGATGAACTGACTAAAAGACTGACTGGCTGAAAGATTGCAGGTTTCTGCTCATGCCCTGGTTATAAGTTTCTGTTCTCTATTAATGGAGCTTATGCAGGGATGTCTTACCATTGTGGACCTTTAAGTCTTTCCTACTCTCCGAATTATCATGGTAATAAAGCAATTAAAATGTAAAATAGTGGAATTTAATCATAGATGTGTGAGGCAACGTAGACTGCAATGTCAGAAATAATGTCTCTAGATTAAGCATGCGACAGCCCTCAGGTCACAAGTCAAAATCAGACTCACTTTCCTTCAGCTCTCACTCTCTACCCCCATCTTTTTACCCGCTTTTCTATTTTCTTTTTCAGCAATGTGTTGAAACATAGTCAATTGATGATATCTTCAAGTCCAGGGGCTTCAATTGTGCCAATACTAGACTATTCTGGTCAATATGTAGTTAATCCAGCATGAAATTATATTTTGTTCAAGATGAAAAAAGAGAGCGCTTGTCATCATTTTTGAATGTTTGTGCCATCAAAATGTAAGGCGTTATAGATAAATACTTGCTCACAGCCGGGTTGGATTTTACTTTATTTCGTAGCTGTCACAAGGCATTACGCACCCTTCCATCACTAAAGCTGATATGTTAAAGCTAATGGATCAACACTATCTAACATTTGGGGCACCACAATATACAGAACTCCCATCTATTTAACTGACTAAGCAACTTTGCTACATGGATGGAAATTGTATAATCACTATTATCATAGTGCTCGTTATAGTATATGTTGCATAGTGACAATATTCACATACATCACAGTGTCCATTAAAATATTTCAGAAAAACTTTGATCATAAACAAGTGAAAAAGCTATGTAAATTGTTTTTCATTCAAATGAAAACCACAAGCTGTCTTAAATTTTGATAAAACACACAAGCATGAATGGCAAGATGTATTCCTCGCATCTTACATAATAATCTGATGAGAATTGTTCTGTATCCTGGTTCATATCATGTGCCCATGCAGCCACGAGCAGGTCTGGTGCCGACAGGTGATTGGCCATTATCCCTTTTACCCACTATGTTACACAACACTAATAATTTTAGCATTTACGTACCTCTACCAAAATATAAATATTTTTCTAAAATATGAGCTATATTAGAGTAAAACAGTGAAGCTAAGTTTGTCTTTCCTGGGACTCTGATGGGTCCTAAGCCAAGTTTTGCAGTCTGTACAAGTCATCTTCAACAAACAGCCTGGAGAAGCCCCACGTGCCATTTCTCTGTATTATCACTCTGTCCAACAAAACAAACACACAAAACAAGCAGAGACAGGAGAAGAAGGAGGGCTTCTTGTAGTGCTTTTTGTAACCCCTTACCTTTTAATAACTGACACCATAACTGGGCACATCGAAAATCTTCTAGCAATCTAGCTGGTGACAGAGCACAGGAGTGACCTGGCAAGTGATAAATGGCTTGACCCTATAGTATTATCATCTCTCTAGCACACCGGATGAATCTTGTGCAGACCAGATGTGTCGTAGGTGTTATTCCTTTTTCAGGGTTGAAATGGATGTTAATAAACAGCCTCACCTGAGCAATCCTGTAACATGTAGTGATCAGGCCAGTTTAGCTGGTTAAGCCTAATCCTCAATGTTGTAATCCTTACTGTATTTCAAAATATCAAACATTTAATTTCCAGCATAATGCAAGATATTAGAGTGCAGTAACAGAATATGTACTGGAAATTATATTTAACAGAGGGAATTTATGTTATCATCTGCTGATGCTGGCACAATAAGCTTGTAGTCAGTGGATTTTGCATGTACTGTATGTTTAGTCCTCGTTACGGTGAATAGCAGCAAAGTTTGCAAAGCCAAGAAAGCAGAAATGGTTTAATAAAACTCGTGAATTTCTATGTATAGACTGAATTCATTTGACTTTTTCAGTGTTCTCTTTCCCATTATGGTAAAGGACCAATGTAAAAACAAATGCAAGCACATCAATAAGTAATTATAGTATTTCTTTTCCTACACTACAGGGTCCCTAAAGAACAATGAACAAGATGAAACATTTCAGTAAATGGCTTTGAATAATATCTTAAGAGGTAGAAAATACACTTCAACTTTACCGTTACATAGAATTTGCTGTAACCATCCCTTGTCCATTTAATCAAGCATAAGAAACCCACAGAAGCAAGAACAGGAGTGTTCAGGAGGCTCAACGTGAAGTGCCTGAAATCTCACAACCGCAGCTCCTATACCTGCTTCTGTCACTCAGACCAATGGTAGCACCTACAGCACACCACATTTACTTCACCTGGAGTTGCACTCAGTCCACAAAACCGTGATTCAAATTTTAAGACACAATGTCAGTCTAACCTCCAAACAGCCAATAAAATAGTCAATCCTGCTTCTTTTCAACTGTCCATTCAGAAGTTCAGAAACATCATTGTTGTGAATCAGCAATCACAGTTTAATGGATCAACCGACCCTCATTGCTTGAACTCAAAAGTTCAGAAACAGCATTTTACTGCCAATCACACATTAATGGAACAGATGGCCCGTTACGAAATGAAAAAGCCATTCAATAGTTCAAAAACAGAATTAACTGAGGTTAGGGGAATATTTTGCATGAAGTGACCTGCTCAGCAGAAGAGACAGTCAATATACAGAACAAAGAGGAAAACTGTTGCATCAGGAGGGGGTAAGCAAAATTTCATTAGAGCATGCTGCTTTGAGAAAAACTTTTGAGAATGCATTGGTACAGTAGGTTGGGCAACTATGAAGGGTATCTGGGCTTTTTAGCATTCTGTTATTTGAAGTGCAATACAAATGAATTTAATCCTGCATTTTTCCAAAAATCACAACTATTTCCAAACAAACATCTTTGTTTCCACTCTTTCCCACTTCATCCATTGTCCCAGCTTAGCCCAGGAAGCTTTTTGGCACATCTTACTGTTTCCTCCACAGTGGTGGAATTACTGCCAGTTTCATTTTTTTGTGTGGCTGGTTCTTTGTTTCATTCTGGTTTGCTTATGCCAAGACCAAGACCTCCGTGACCTTGCAGCACATTCTCTATAATATACCATGTCTTAGTGCCAATTGTGCTTGCTGAATTGCTTCTTATGGGATAATTTCCCACTCCAGCCAGAGACTGGCTCCTACTCTTAGTGGCCTTATGCAGTGTATGCAATACAGAGATGTTTTTCTGTGGCTGCATATCTGTTTATAAAAGCTACATGGTTGTCCCCTCGAGCAGAAACTCAAAGTCAACCCAATGAATCAAACGACAATGTCTTAGCTCTCGTTAATCTGTCTTGGAATTGCAAAGTAGTTAAAAAGTGCATGCCAACATACATGTCAGAAAATATTAAGAATCTTTTTTGTCAAAACAGATTACTTCAATTCACGTCCCTCGCTATCAAGGGAGTCCATCTTTCATTGTCTTTGATTCTGAAATCTGAGCTTTGAAGATAGACATCAGTAATAGACCAACAGGCAAGAATTTTACACCACGTTCTTGAACTCTTATCAGAGGAAGAGGGTGTCATAATAAATCTGAAATTCATTTCAAAGAAATTGCATCCTTCAGTATTACCTGTTAAGAAATTAAGTCATTGTTATTGAGGATTGGTATTCCAAAAGTGTACGGAACTATGGTTTAAATTTATGCTGGATTTCTAGGGATGAAAGCAAAGTATGAACTGGTTTCTGTGTCCTGAGACTGGGGAGGTTGCACAGAGTAAGAGGAAATAAATTAGCTGACAGATACACAGCAATAGATGTGAGGTCAATAAAGTGAACTTGGAGAGAGACTGGGATACTCCGTAAATGCTAAGAAACAGGGCACTGAAACATTAATAACCCATCCAACAACACTGATGGCAGTACCATCTACTTGGTACAGGTTACTGCTTTTATTATTAGTTGCTATTTTTGATAACTGTTAAAAAGATGGCAACACAGCTCAAGTTCACTGGGAGAGCTGCTCTCTATTGAAAGGGCAAAAGCAATATATCTCCAATATATCTACAGCTGAACCCAAGAAGCCATTAACACACATTTTTCCTTACACTGCAACAGGACCTGCCTATATAAGATTAGCCATTGCCTGAAACGTGCAAACTTGCACCTGCATATTGCTTACTGGATATTGTATACTCTGTATGCTGTGTTCATTTCTGATATTTTTCCTAAATATAGACTGTTGAGTTGGAAAAATCATTCACATACAACCTCCTAGTGGTAAAATTACATTTTAGCATGCTCACGTCGGCATGCTAACATGCCAAATGTTACATGTTAAATGTCACCCTATTCATCCCAAAAATTAATATTCATGCTAACAGCCAAGGTGAGATCACAGTTATCAATTACATTCACATACGGGGATTTTGAATGTGTGTGTTCAAATAAAAGAATGCTTTCAAGTTGAAACGATGAAATCTAACTCTACTTTGATGTAGAAAGCAGATGGTCAGAGTAGACAATGATAAGGGTTTGCAACACTAAAACCATTCTAACTTAAATGCAATAACAATTTAACCACAGCTATTCAAAGATGTAGAACTCCAAACTAAGTGTGTCATTGTTTTAAAAGGACAAACCATACTTTAATTACTTTATCGATCAGTGTTTCAAGATTGCCTTGGCTTTCAGTGTGAGTTTGAGAGCAGCACCTGGCAAAGCATAGCCATATAAAGGTGATGCAGTTCTGAACAAAATGTGCAAAACCTGGAAAATTAGGTCTTGAAAATAACTGGAATTATTCTTTAAGCTCAGATATAGCATTTGATTTGGCTGATTTGGTTGTTCAATTTATCCCCAACAAGCTTGCCATAATTTCCATCCTGAAGATATCCTTCTTGCTAAAAAACAAAAACACTGCAAATAGAACTAAAAGCTTGGGAAACCTGTTCAACTTATCTATGTGGTGTGACATAGTAGACAGAATAGCTCAGTCAAGTACAATGCTCCTGACAATCTTTGTCAAACAGATGTGTGCTACTTATGTTTATATTCTGTGTTACGCGAGTTGTCACGATCTTCTCCAGACAGTGAGGAAGTAAATATCAATGTTTAAAACCTGGGCTCTTTTGAAAAAAAGATGGATCAGGTGAAGAAGCTGTAGCAAAAGACAATGGATGTGATCTTCATCAAATGAGACAGAATCACACAGACCAGAGCAGAAGGTAAAAGTAAAACACTTGAGTGACTGAAGAGCAAAGGCAGCACTTGATGATACAAGAATTGCTCAACATCTGGGCCACCCAGAGTCCATATCACGGTTTTATAGTGAACTAAAAACTAAATCCCATTTCAATGTTTGATGCTTATTCCATGCCCTCGGTTGAGGAAGTGGCTGTTGTGATGAAGAAGCCAAGTCTTTCAAGGAGAACCCTTCATTCACCAAACTGCAATTTCTTCAAATAAACCCTCCCAGCCGTTGACCAGAGAGAAACTTTCATCTGCCGCCTTTGTGGTTTTGATTATTGTATTGCACTTCTCTCACCCCCACCTACCCTTTTCCACACACATACACTCTTTCAGCGAAATTGCCGCCTGTTGATTCACACGAGATATGATGCAATTTCCTGCACCATGCCTGATTGGTTCTAAGATACAGCCACAAAACCCATCTCACCAGTCCTGCAGCTTCATGAGTAGTGCCGAAGTCTACACCACCCCTCTATGCATGCCTGCCCCGGCACATTGATAATGCTGTATAATAACTATAGTCATCAAAAAGTCAAACCATGGCATCAATAATCCTAAAATGTGCAGTATGTGCATCACAGTGGTCTTAAACTCAGATTTAATCTGATTTGCACAGCATTTTTTGTTTAAAACTATGAAACTAAGAAAAAGAAATTGGATTGCATGAAGGCTCCTACAAGAGGAGCTGATGAATGTGCTTTAGTTTTATGCCTGCTTATTCCTAAAAATATAATTGACCACTCTTGCCTGGTTTATTTTTTGTAAAAGGAGACTGATACCACTGGGCGGCACACAAGGGCTTGCAGCTGAAGAGCCCCCCCCCCAATGCCTTAATACTCATTCTTACAGGAACACTGCGGCTCTTAGTGCCCAACCAGCAAGGCCAGGGCGGGGGTGCACTGCAGCACAGAGGACTCACTTTAACAATAGTGGCTCAGATTTCCTTTTATTATCTTTGAAGAAGGACAACGATTTTGTTTCAGGCTTTTCTTTGACATTGGATAGTAAATGCAACTCTGTAGCACTGAACATATTGAATTTAAAGAAGGAAAGAAATTTAAGAACTTGACAGCTAAATTAAAATGATAAATGTTATCCCTTTTATAGCTTAGCATATTTTAGATCATGGACAGATGGGTAGAGTATGTTATCCCCAACTGTGGTATCACTCAAATACCCAAAGATGAAGGCTGTTATATCGTCACAATTTTGTAACTACAAGTCTGTGTGCTTGTATGTCTGTGTACGTCATTGCAGGTATCTGGATTTACGCATGTCTGCCTGTCTGTGCTATCAAAACAAAATCATATTGCCTCTCCCTCTAGACATAAAGTTACCCATGGAGTTTGCTGCTGAAAGAGGTCTTCCAGACTGGAGGTTAATATCGGATTTGTGCGGCTGTATGAATCAGCATTAAGCCCCTGACATTGACATAATAGTGAGGTTGCGTTCTCGGGCACAGTTTAACTGAGTAATGGAGATCGCATTGCTGATGTCCATGGAGCCCGTCTGGGGGAGGCCAGATTGCTGCAGTACTCAGTCTGCTGTCCTCATCAGGCCTGCTATCAGGCCAGGCTGCTGGAACTGACCTCCAACGAATAGTAGCCCCAGACCTACTTCTCTGTCACCCTGACCCTTTAGCATCACCCCAATAATGGGAGAGGAGAGGAGTCTATTTCTCATTAAAAGTGAGGACAGAAATATATATATGAGCCATTTTAGCTTTTGACACTAATGCTGTATGTTTTCCTCAAAGAAGGATTTATGAATAGTGTAGATAAAAATGTACAATTACAGCAAAGAAATTGCAAAGTGATTTACTTTGCAATAAATAGTGACCAAACTATCTTGGGATCCTAATACGTACAAGTTCCCCTTTCCCTGCTTTTATTTCACCATCTCTACTACTTCTGTGATAAGATAAGATAAGATATAGCATTCATGTAGCAAGAGAAATATGAGTTTAATCACTCTAGATCATGCCACAATATACACGGCTGTGAATTCATGCTGACACGGTTCAGTACGGCGGTGCCATATGGGAGGCGCAGCGATGTTTATTTCCAGAATCAATTCAGTCAGCACTGTAGAGAGATCATGAACTTGTGGACAATTATCCCGCTGATGCCAAGAAGAGTCCAATCATGGCTGGGTAGTGGTGTTTCATTTTCATTCTCTGTGAAAAGCTTCAAAATAAAAGCTATAATCACTATTATGCAATTACAGCCCAGCACCTTGTTTTGGTGAATAGTCTTCTAAATTTACCAACAAGGTTAAACTGGACATTCACCCTTGTATTTTTTTTTATTTGTTATAACTATTCAATTATCTGTGAGAGGAACATGGATTATTTTTTAATGGGGGGACTAAAGCATTAACAGGCTTTAATGGAAATGTCGAAATAGATCACTATACAACACAAATCAAACGAAGAGGCCCCGGAGATAGATTGTATCCTCTCTTAAATTTCTGACTGAGGTGCACCTACTGAAAAACATGCTCATGTGATCTAAAATTTAAACAGCGTTTTTACACCAGGGGGATGCCATTAGGGAACCACCAAAATGAAATTCTGTGCCCCACTGACAATATTTTTTTCTAATTAAATAGAAGATGTGTACTTAAAGGGTGATTTACGGCTGTAATTCATATGTTTAAAAATATCTGACACAATATGTAAACATTGTGCGTTCTTCTATGTATTTGTGCTTTGGATAATATGCCAGGAGCAAGCAATTTGTGTGTCCAAGATTCAGGGTATTATTGCATAAAGTGGATCATTTGCTTTACTGATCTAGTTAACAAAAATGGGCAATACCAGTGGTAGTGTTGTGTTTTAATTGTTTGGCCAGAATGGCTCCATTTGCTGCAGATTAATCTGCAGGTTGCACACATCCAACAGTCTGTATTTATCTGCTTTGGCAACACTGCAAAATTTGATCCGTTTATGTTGTGTGACTGTGTTGTAGACTCTGTATTTCAGGTGAGGCTGAGTTTTAGACTGTTCATTAGCTAAAGATTTGTTTAACAGCTTTCCTTCTTTCTCTTTCCTTTCTTTCTTTTCCAGTCTGTAAACTTACCTATCTGTAGCGGTGATATCAGTAGCTTTCATATATTTCTCAAACCGTGCACCCCTGTGTGGAACTTCCGAAACCCACCCAGCAGAAAAGTATAAGGTCACATTTTAAATTTGGGGTTGAAAAAATTTGATTCTAAGAACACTCACCCATTGACCACAATTATGTTGCTTTTTGATTTTATAATGCATAATTTCACCTAAAATCAATAATAAAAATTTAACTTTAACTACATTATTCAATTCACATTTGCTGTGATCACCAAATCACCCTGACCAAAAGTTCCTGCCAAGAGCAAGTAAGAATTAATCATACTTTGTAAATAAAACTAAATGCAATTTTTTAAAAATGAGTTAAAAAGACTAACTTTAGAGCATTTTGTAGACCAGTGGACATCTGCTATGAAGTTACTGAGATCTGATAGCCAATGCCCCTAGCTTTAATTAGCTAACAACACTGGGCATGAACATTACACCAATTATCTTTCTTCAAGCGTCCACTGGGAGGAAACGTTACCCATGGCAGGTTCTCTATAGGGGATGCTTTGGCAGCTGCACATCTAATTACACCTATGGGGAGAATCTCTTGGATATCTGAAAGGTCCAATTTATGTTCATACTGGGCAATTAACAGCCCCTGTATGCCCACGGCAATGACTGAGCGTTTAGCTTTATTAAAAATACACAATCTACTTTACACGTGTCATGCCTAGACATGTTTTCTGTGGTGAGTGACACCTCCTATAGGAAGATATCTGCAAGCAACTGTGACTGATGCATATGAGGCTTAACCTTCTCTCAACCCTGCACTCTGCATGTTGTGTTTAATTGCATGAATATTTCAACAGTTACTGCAAGTCCTTTCACATGTTGTATCAGCAGGACCACAACTTTTTAGACATCCAGTTGAATAATTCATTTTAACACACACTTTTGTACAGTCGCCTCCGTTTTATGCAGAACTTGGATATTGGAAAGCCCATAAGACAGATCAATGGGCTTTTCCCTGTGTTAATACCTCGTGTTATTCAAATTTCTATCAACTAGTGCAGTGCCCATTCAAAACATGTTTGTTATCCCATTAAAAGTCAAATATTTTATTCAATCATCTAATCATCATCATCTAATTTCCATGTCACTGCTGTGTTATGATAATAATAATAATACTAATAATAATAGACCTTATTTGTTAGATACCTGATCAGAATATACGGGACCACGAATTCAAAAGGACTGCTGTGACACATACACTCACTTGCCAATTGACTTAGTACACCTAAACAAAACTAAAGCAGTATAATACAACAGGCCTGCAATAAATCCTCCCTTCATGAGGATTATAATGTTCAGTTTTTATTGAATCTGTTGAAAGAGGATGTTAATTTATTTTAATGACCATTTTTGAGGCTGTCATTTATGGTGCTGTTGAATTGTACTGGGTTATACTGAGAGGTGTTCCTAATATTTTGTCCATCCCATTTAAATGAATTAAGTTTGACAAAATAGTACAGTACAGTGCAGTTCAACAGCACCAGAAATTACAGCCTCCAAACTGACGATTAAAGTAAATCAACACCCTCTTAAACAGATTCAATAAAAACTGAACATTATAATCCCCTTGAAGGGAGGATTTAATGCAAGCCTGTTGTATTGTATTACATTAATTTTATCAGGGTGTACCTAACAAACTGGTAAGTGAGTGTAGATTAATTTAATCACTTTGTATCCCAGCAGCCCTTTTCCTTTAACCGGAGAATCAGTATTTTTGCTGAGGAACTTGACTTAAAACTTAAAATGGGTATGACACGGACAGCCATCTTTGCAACACGCTGTTGTGTAATCGATGACGTCAGCTGGGTAGATGAGTCAGCCCAGCCCTAACCGACTGTCATTTAATCTCTCTCTTTTTATGTTTCTCGAGAACCATTAATCCAGAAACCTCCACAGTTGACACTGCACTTCCATGGGCTCTCAAAAATACGCATGTGAAGTTTGAAGTCAATTTGATGAGCAGTTGTCAGGAAAATGGAAGAAAAGACAGACGGAGATTTCTCTATTGATTCGTAGGATGAAGTTGATGTCCTTTCTCTGTTTCTCTTTGTGAAATGTGAAACAGAACCCACACAAACAAGTACATGCACTCATGCATACCCTACAGTGAGTGGGCCTTTCACAGATACTCACTCTCAAAGGTCAGTAGGAGATCTCTCTATTAGACTTGTTTTCAAATTGCCTATTTGGTCAAAACAACAACATGGAAAAAGGGAAACAGTATTTCACATTTCACCGCGTGTAAAGATGTGAGCTAAAATGTGAGCAGCAGATTGGACCTATACACTGTTTTCAATATTTTTCCATTCAAAGTAATCGGATATTAAATTTTCAAAAGGTCAGCTGGAGTAACACAGCCCAAGGCAAACTTGAGGCACACCGTTTCAGGAGGATCTATGTTCAATAATGTATGAATGCATGCTGTTTCATTAACATTAATCCTAATTCAGCTATGTCTTTGATGAATGTCCTATTATTGAGATAACCCTTTTATGCAAATGAAATGTCAGTGTTTTGGCTGTTATTTGGCCAGAATTCAGAGTGAAATAGTTCAGGGTCCATTTTTCAGCTGGGCAGCTGTGAGAGTGATTGCAGCCCACAGTCAGCCTGCTCCCAGTGAAACGGGATCGCATTCCGGAGCTGTTTCGGCATTATTGATCATTATTCTGTGCTTTTCCACTCACTTACATGCAAGACTAGAACGGTCACTAATTCATGATGAAGCTCGTACATAATATATGTCTGTTTTTCTTTGATATAATAGATGATTGACTAACTACAGTTACTGCAGGTCAGCGTGACTACACATAATGTTTATGAATATATAACTTACTTTTTACAGTGCACCGTGTGATGTGCCCCTCAGGATAGTGACGTTTACCATTCTTTCAAGAGAATATTTTTCAGTGTACTTTGCTTTAGGTCCAATGGTATGTCAGTTTACCCATATGGATAAGCCTCATTTTAATTTAAGCTTTCAGCTGCCATGCTTGGATGAATGGAGAGAAAAGCCACTGGGCCACAAATGAGACTGAAAAACCTTTGACACATGCCATGTCAGAAATGATAAGTTTTAATATTTTCCCCTTGTAGTTTCCTGGTGCCCTCCTAAACTTTAGATTACTGACAGGACACTTCATATTTCCAGATTTTCAGTGAGAGCAAGGTTACGGGCCTCATCTATAGAAGATGACCACAGGTGACATCCTTTTAATAGAGAGGGTCATCGTCTCACCTTTTTCGCCCTGCCACTTGGCAGCCTGCCTTTTTCAGGAGCATAATTGTTTTTTTTTTACACTCTGTCTTGTGCGCATGGCAGATGACACTGAGGCCACTGGCCCTTACTTGTTTGTTTTTTTTAAAGAAGCTGCCAGAGTTAAGTTAACTCTAAACACAGAAGTAGACGTCGATGTTCTAAATATTAGAAGCAAATATCCATATCAGCAATTATTAGAGGCAAATATCATACAAGCATACGGTAGGTGTTACTATAAATTGAAACTAACTGATAATTTTATATTTTTAACAAAATAGTGTCTACTATAGAATATTATCAAATGGTAAATGGTAAATGGACTGCACTAGCACTGGAAAGCACTTTTCTACTCTTACACCACTCAAAGAGTTTAATCATGCACCCCATTCACAAACACATTTAACACTGAGACATATCAGAAATAACCTTAAGCTCATCTGAGTAACTTTCTTGATTGGTCAACAAGGAATTGAAAATGCAAATTTTATACAATACCTGATTACTTCATGGTCAATTAAGGCTTAGGGGAAAGCAGATGGGATCAATGCTTTTCTTCCAGAGGATTTAATGGAGAATTAAGACATGTTAGGCAATGTCCAACATCTCTCACCATTAAAAACTTTGGGGCTTGTGTGGGTGTCTATGTGTAAATAAAAGAGGGCAATAATAAGCTCCCTAGTCCTGATAATTGCAGTCAATTTAGCTATGAGTAGATGTGAGGGTGAATGGAGCTGGTGTTATCTACATGGGACCAGCCTGTGATAGTAACGCAGAGTCCCAGGGTCCTGGGAGACTAATAACACAGTAGGATTACTGAGCGCTCTCTCTGCTTGCACCAAGGACATTTGCCAATAACAACTTTATCTGCCTCCTCCATGCGCCTTGGGTTCTGGCATTTGTAACTGCTGGAAATTAAGAATCGCTTTGTTTTGTCTCCAAGCTGACTGTGGCTGTAATCAAGAAAAAAAAAAAGATTCTTTTAAAAATCTTTTTGATAAAACCTGAGAGCAATTTCATCATGTCAGTCATTTTGCCATATCCCTATCAGTTGATTAATCAAGTTGAACTGTCAGTTGAAGACAGCCATTTGAGGTTTTGTGGAGTTTCTGTCTGTTTTCTTTTGACGACTGCACTCCTCTTCCTTCACAGGGATGTCCTTAGTACAGCATCTACTAACTTATTAATCAGGTCTGACGAAGGGCTAAAGAATTTGGTTTGCATAGATTTAGCAAAGCCGTTTTAACCTCCTTTATTTAATGCTTATGTCTTGAAACCATTCTGCATCTCCTCAAAATCTCTCATTTTAATCCACAATGGGTGGTAATGATGTGATGTGAATACATTATACTGTAGCAAGAATAAAGACAGTGTCCATTAGACCTTAAACATGTAATTAATTACCTAATTAGTTGATTTAGAAAATGTATTAGGTACTATTTTGACAATCAGTATAGTTGTTTCAGTCATTTTTCAAGCAAAAATCACAAAAATTCTGTGCTTAAATCTAAATGTATCATTACATATACCATATATTTTTTGGGTTTCAACAGTTGGTAAGAAAGAACAAAGAATGTTAAGAGGCCAACTTCAGTCTTCTCACATGCTAAAGACAAAACAATGAATCTATTAATCAGTTAGTCAAGAAAATAATCATTGGGTTAATTGATAATGAACATAATCCCTCAGTTGCAGCCCTAGCGTCCATCTAAGAAATCCAGCACCCTGAAAGTTATTTCCATCATGTTGTCTTAACCCTCTGTGCCATGTATGAAAAAAATCTGTAATAGCTGTAAATGTCAGGTCTTCGATTTAAAAAGATACACTCAGAACTCTACCTTATGGCAATAACCTGATCAAATTTCCAGTGAAATACATAGTCATGACCGTTCTTTGCTCTTTTTGCAAAACATGTTTGCTTTACACTTTCTGCTAATCATCAGGATCAATATTGCATGCTGGTGCCATTCTCTCTCCCTCTTATAATTGACATAAAATGCAGATGTTCCCTCTTTAATTGCCATTGTGCCATTGCGCCACACTGCGTGTTAAGAAAAATGTTGCCCATTTTCCCTGAAATGAGCCAGATGCTCCTGACATTGCTGCACCATAGGGAACACCTGACATTAACACAGTGTTCTTCAGGGCTGTGTTTAATATGTATTTGAGCCCTTTTCTCTTTTAGCAGACAGACCCCCTCACTGGTGTGCCTCGCCGTCTCACTGGTTTGAAGAGATGAATTCAAACACTGACCTCCACCCTGTAGCTAGCATAAACATGCCTGAGGTGGTCAAGTGAAGCACAGCCAGGAATGTTTTGAAACGCTGTCAGTTGGGTTTAAGTTTGTTTAAACATACTCATCTCTCACATGTCAATTGTTGGTGTGGAGTTCAAACCTTGTACTCAGTCTCATTCGTCCCAGGCTAAGCCAAGTTTACAATTTAATAGCTGCCTACGGCTTCTCTAGCTAAGAGATATCAAAAGGGATCTCAATGCACAGGTCTCTGATTTTTTTTAACCTGATTATAGTTTCCATGGAAACCATAAAACATGCAGGTGCTGTTGCACCCCATTTTTAGCCAAATTAGGTGCCACGTTTGAAAGACAGTGGTAATCAATCATTACCATGGTTTTGTCTTCGGGGTTATAATATATGAGGCAGAGAGAAGAGTCAGAGTACAATTCAATTACATCACAATCCTTACATTTTTTTCCAAAAAGCACTATGTTAATTTGCAGTTAAGTCTATTCGACATACACAACTGCCATAAATGAGTGTAAGGCTATGCTAGAAGTGAGCTTAGTGTGTGGTTATGCTTCCATGTCACTGGCTGAATAAGTTCCTTTCAATTATAGTGACATAAACTGTCTCAAAGATGATAAGAACCTCAGCGTATGCCATTGAATAAAGTGCTGGAGGTTCACACAGTAATGTATAAGCCATTCTTTGTCTCACTCTGAACAGGCAGCGCAGTGAGAAGTGAAGCTTTTTGTCATGTTTGGTATGAAACTGGTGGGCACAGATTTCATTATAAGGGCATTTATTATACTGCAGACTACTTTTAGTAGTATATAAATAGCAGGACATAAAACGGCAGCATGTAACACCTGAGAGTAAGCATTTATATACCATGTCTGTACCGGCTTCAAGCTCAACCTGTCACCCCATGACAGTGTGGTCTATTTAATAGAACCGCATCTATTCCTCAGCGTAACCTCCCAACCTGCTCAAACATCGGCAATTACAAACAGACAGCATAAGGGTCGAGAGTAGCAGAAGGAATCTAGCTAAGGAATGGGGCTGAATGAACAGAGAGAAGCTGCTGTAAAGTGAAAACCATTGTACAGATGCGTTACATAACAAATATAAAAGGTTTGCAAGAAAGAGACATTGTATGATGGCAAGAGATGAAGAAACACAGTGATGTGAGTTGCGACTGACTTGCCCAGTCTTAGAGCTGAACGCTGGTGCTCAGTGGCTGTTTTAGTGCTTGTTCCATCGGGGATGGGTCTTAGCAACATGCCACAGGACATTATTTCATGCATCACTGAGCTGCCTTGAAACTAATGCAGCCAGTTCTTGAATTTTTGACTTCTGCAGAGCTGAGTTTTTTTTCTGGAATATTTTGATACTTTGTCATCTAATCCATGTAACCTTAATGTACTTTACTGCTGTATGAACCTGTTGGCAAACTAAAAACACAAACTTCACAAACTTACAATTGTAATTCTTGTTATTTATTTTGTTTGGTATCAAAAACTAATATGATGTAAAAGCATGGCAATGGCGACTGAAGTTGTCATTTGCTGCACACAGTGGAAACAAAGGTATTCTGAATTAGCATTTTACACGTCCTTTCTTTAAACTGCGAATGCCATAATAACTCTGGAAAACAATGGACCTCCAGGAACAATGGTTGCTGCACAGCAACTACACATAAAACTATGTTGAGAAATGCAATTTGTACTTGTAATTGTATGCTGTCTTGTCCAGTCCCGATTAGTCCATAAGAGCCTGCCTGAAACGTGATGCTGATCTTTTGCCTCTGCCAAAACACGAGGATATTTTCATTGCACAGAATAATTACTAGTGTTGCAAATTGTAGATACACAGTTATTTATCCTGTTACCTATCTTCATAATGTTATTGTTCCAATCTTGACATTACTCATTAGCTCCATCCTGATCCATAAAGATAGATTCAATGTGTTGTGCTTGTGTGCATCTGTCACTGCAACTTTTTAATTTGATGGCAAAAAACAAGATGGAAATCCCAGTATGAGCTCATAAGAGAGATATATTATTAGGTCAAATAACCAGAAAGTCTTTAATGGTTCCAGGACTCTACACTTTAGGGCTTATAATTGTGAAACTGAAATTGTAAGCTAAATTTAAATAATTCACAATGGGCCTTATGCTGTACTGTGATGCAACTATTGCCCTGACTGTAGAAGACAGTGTTTCCTTCAAATGTTAATCATTGGGCCAACATAATTAGCCGCTGGTCCAGTGTAACACTCCGTGTCAAATGAAGAGCAGGACTTTCCAGTGGAGAGTGATTGCACTTGAAAGTCTGGAAGATTACCACACATAAGCATAGCCTCAGATGAAATTTCCCGGTTGGCAAACTTGATATTTGCATGCAATTGCCTTGAAGGTCTTGAAGATTTAGCACAGAAAGTTGTGATTGTTGAACAGAACATCTACAGAGACGTCTGTGTGAAACTCTACTCACATACAGTACTCTATGGGTTTATTTGAATTTATAGTGAAAATTCACAGTCGTGCTATATGTCTTACCAGGACCCAGGGAAAGAGAAGAACGATGAAGTTGTAAATCTTGATGTTCTTACTTGTTTTATCATTTAAGAATGAACACAGCAGCAGATAATGGCATTAAAATATAATAGTCCCCCTTTATGTACTTGTCCTTTTCTTCACCACATACACTTGTTCACACCCTTGAGATTTCAACTCTCTTGGGGTATTATTCGCTAAAATAATTGTTAAGACTTTTTTCTCATGATAAAGGAATTAGACCGTCAAACAGCTATATCCATTTGCAGTGTCTCCCTATATTGATTTTTGAATGCGACGGATTGTGCCTCTGACTATGAAAACCAAACTTTCTCTGAGTCATCTGGGACACATTAACCAGTTTTTCAACTGTTTCAGACACGGTTATCTCTGCACAATACACACATTACCCTCAAGGGAAATTAAAGATGAGTAGAATAGAATGATTAGTTGAAATTACTCAATAATAATATTTTGACCAAAGAAATGGATGTTAAACTAACATACATCTGTGATTGTGATCACTGAGTTGCATTGACAGTTAGTTGACTATAAGTAGCGCAGAACCTCGTGACCTGGGTCCAAATTTCTGTCTGGCATAAATATTGATAACAGAGGCAGACACTTCCATAGACTGACAGACTTTAAAGGCAGGACAGGACAGACAAAGAGAAGTGGACAGCTATGTGGAAGAATAGCTTCCACCCCAGCCCCCCAAAGCCCCCCCCCCCCCCCCACACACACACACACACACACAACACACATACACACACACACACACACACACAACACACACACAGACACAAACACAAACACACTACACTGTGGTTCCAACAAGATAAAAAGCTCTTCAATTAGTGCAGGAAATATCGATTGCTATGCTTTTCTTCATGTGACCATTGTAAAACAGGACACGTAGAGCACCAATACAGAGAAAATGGGTTGGGTATCTGCTCTGGCATCTAAATTTCTTTATAAGATTTGTCATTGATGCACAGCTTGCATCCCATTGGTTTTCACGAGATCCATTAAGTGCAGTTAAAAGAATTCACCAAAGTCACAAGCTCAATTTTTATTCATCTGAAATTGTTTGGGAGTCTGCTTTTCGTGGGTCCCATTCTTCCATTGATCATCATAACACTGGATGATTTACACTTTATGAAAAGCATTCCATGTTCACTGCCGCCCACATTTTGCTCTGTGTGCTTTTTCCGTGGCTAATTTAGCAACACAGTTATTAATGTGACAGCAGTGTTTACACGTGTCAGCATAAATTATTGACATTTGCATGGGCCCAGCTATAAATAGTGTTGTGGGAGAGGGTTTGTGCCTTTATCCTCTGACAGATTTTCTTTCGCTGTCACTGGCCACTCTGGCTTTATACAGTACACTAGTAAATGGGCATATGGACAAGGAAATGCCTCTCCCTCACTATTCATCAGTGAGGCAGGTCAATCTGTGCTCTTTCTTTGTTACTCACAGATATTACCAAATTTCTGCCTCCCACAGATAGGATAAACAAAACCTACATGTATTTGAACTTAGCTTGCACATACTTTTTCCACAAGTATACTGTATTAAAGAAATGCACAAATCATTTCAGCAAAACAAGTACAACATACTTGAGTTACATGTATTTTTTGCTTTTTCTTTGAATAGTAGCCTGACCCCAACCGCAGCCCTATCGTAGATATAGTACAGGTATACTGATATCATTATATATACTGGCTGAAAATTGACAAAAAGTACGACGATGTGTTTTCTTTAGTTATTTTTGTATATTTCATAATTTGTCCACCTGAGAGCACTTACAAGTTTATCGTTCAGTTCATCTCTTGGTCACATTTCATATATAACCAAATTATCACAAATTCTGTGTTTATGTCAAAATATAAATGTTGGCTGATATATTCTTCTCATTTTTTTAAACCCTAAAATATTGCTATTTGTATTATCCTCAAAAAGGAATGCAATACTTAGACATTATTTTTCATTTTCAAAATACCCTTGATGAAAAAAAGTACAAATGATGTATGTGTCCATAAAAAAATAATCCTGCAGTAATTTTGTGTGAAGTTAAAGATTTACAACTAAAAATTGCATCTACTCCTTCTCCCTCACTGACAAATCCATAATCTATGAATATACAAATATCTTTCATTTCAAAACTGCTGCACACAAGATGTCTCCTACTTCACTGAAAAATCCATTCTCATATCAAACAAATGTAATCTGCACATTTTGATGTAACAAAATCATGCTCATAAATACATGTCTTAAACTGAGATTTAAGGTGAGCACAGAGAAACTTTCCACCTTCAGCAGATTAATTTTAGAACACACTTCGACTTTCGAACATGCACATACATCATTCTCTACGGTGAAGGTCAAAGATCCAAGTAAAGTCGCAATACGAAAAACACATTTTTTGAGTTGAGGGGGACATTTGAAATATGAATGAAAAAGTGATGAAATGGTGTAAGATTTGAAAGTTTCAAGCACATCTATATATCTGTGCGCCATGAAATGTAATTGTGCTCTTAACTTTTGGTTCCAGACAAGGGAAGAGGGAAATTCTGATATATACAGCTGCATCAAATTGAAGAAAAATAAATTCATATCACTGGTTCTCTCTTTCTTTACCTTTTCTGTCTCCTTCTAACCCTAAACGCCTTACTCTAATAATGATCTGCCCTTATCATCTATCACCATATAATTTATTTGTCTCCTCCTTTCTTATTCTCTCTGTACTTCTTTCACCCCTCTGCTGTTGCTTCCTACTTCCTTCTGCAGCCTTGCTGAGTGAAGTCAGTCAAAGCCTGGGGATCTCTGGAAATCCAAACAGATTAGAGAGTAAGAAGGACCTCAGAGAGTCCAACTCTTTATTCTCTCTAAGGTGATAAATGTCAGCCTTGGTTTAATGCTGCGACAATGATATATATTAGAGAGGGGCACTCCATCAGACCTGTTCAACCACCGAGGTTCATTTGTCATAGTGACCATACTTGAGATATTTATCATAACTACTATTGGTGTTCAAAAGGGAATACACTTGACATTAGCTTTCCTCCAAAAAAATGCTAACAAGCCGTATCATTTTCCCTTAACTACAATTACGGGTCTACGGGTAAGGATGGATGCCCAATCAGTGGCTGCAGTGGCAGGCAACGCTGAGGAGCTGCATGTTGTAATGGTCTACTATTGCTCAGTGTCTGTATGAATGAGAGAGCAGGTCATTAGCACCACAAGCTGGCGTCTCCAATAATGGGCCAATCAATGGGAACACAGGACTTGAGAGCACAAAAACAAGGAATTGTAATCATGTCCATCCAAGGCTCATGGACAATAAGTGGGCTGTATGTTTTCACACTGTAACTATGTAATAGACACTTAAGCACACTGAATAGGGCAGATGAGTGTGGCGTTATTTTAGATTCATATTTACACCCATAAAAATAAGAACTTTTTGCGGTATAATTAGGAGCAATTCTGCATTTTGGCATTCATACTTTTGAACTATTACGAAGAGTGCCAAACAGAAGCTGAAATCTAAAAAGATGTGTCCATACACTCCTTTCCTATTAGGAAGAGAAAGGGTTTTTGAGGATAGTCGTTCGAAAGTTTCCACATCCAAGAACAGATTCCAATTATAGATCTGGGCTGTGCCCGTCTCAATCTGCTTTCCTTCAGATCATACTCTGGAGTGCATGCATTTTCCTCCCTCAGCAAAACAAACACAAAACGCATTCGCATTCTAAACTGCTCGCGGTGAGGACAGCAGCAGCCAGAGAGAGCAAGAGAGGACTATTTGAAATCATGTCAATATGTTCTAGTTGGGAGATAGTTTTACCCAGAGCTCCCTGGAATAGGAGGGAGAGGCCAACTGTGAAGATGCAGCTTCAAAGTGAATAACTGTGTGAAACTACCATCTGTTTGCACAGACATATGAATTCAGGGCTTTAAAAAGGCTTATTTTAAGAGCAGGATGTGCTGGCATTGATGTTGATAACGTGGTTAAAATGCTTTAAAAATGTAAGTAAATATAAATATTTTGCCTGAATGATCTGTTCTCAGACAGTGCCCATCTGTAAAATAACAGAAAGAGCAGAATAAAAAAAAAAAAAAAAATTATTTAGCTTATTTCTGTACTCAAATCTTTCCTGTGCAAAATCCACTGGTCATTTTTGTTACACAGCAGTGCTGTATTGGTAGGGTGGGAGCTTATTTAGTTTTAAGTATAGTGTATACTGTCAAGTCCACTCTGGTGCAATGAATGAGTTAGTTTCGTCCTCATTGGAACATCCCTCTCCTCTGCTTTTTGGATGGACCGCAACAGCAGGACCATCTCGCTGGCTGACTGACTGAGGGATGAAGTTACACTATTGGACAGCCAAATGCCACGTGACTGTGCTGAAGTTACACCAATGGTAGGCTGGCCAAGCATTAGCCATTGCTCTTGCAACGTGAATTGGTGCAAACAGATTCTATGGCCTCATCAGGGGGTATGCATAGGCAGTGTTGCCAACTTAGCGCCTTTGTCACTGGTTATACAGACTTTTCACACCCCTTTAGCGATTTTTCTTCACAAAAGCACCCGGTGATAAATCTAGCAAATTTTGGACAAACATTAGCTACTTTTAAATTACTGTGTATGTGAGCACAGAGAGTAGGCGAAAAGCAAACAGATAAAGGGTGCTACAGCTAGGTTCAGGACTAGGTTTTTACCTAGTCTTGTTAATTTGAACAATCACTTTGTAAAGTGCAGATCAGTTTCACCTACCACCGGCAGGAGTGTCCACCAAATATCATTGTGGGTCAATTTACTCAAAAGACAAGAACATAGACTCTAAATTCATGCTTATGTTAAGTAGAGCTGCAATGCATGATTATTTCTAAAATGGATTAATCCATAATTTTGTTTTTGTTTTTTTCATTGTTTGATTCATTATTATTTTTGTAAAATGAAATAACCATCACATGTTCCCACATCCTGAAGTGACATCCTCTTTATCTTACTTGTTTTGTATCAGATGTTCATTTAAAACCAAAAAAATTAGAAAAGAAAAGGAAATCCTCACATTTGAGATGCAGGAAGCAGCAAATATTTTGCAGTTTTATTTGTGAAATGATTAACAGAACATCCAAATTGTCAGCAGCACATTTTCTGTCAATCAGTCATTTAGATGACTAATTGTTTCAGCACCTGGTCAAGTGTCAACTTCACCACAAATAAGATGAAGGCCCTTCCTCATACAACAACTGCACAACACCAAGGTTTGCAGATAAATTTAGACTTTGTTAATCTAAGAGTAACAGGCAAACCAACTTGCAAACTTGCATGAAATTGAGACCAACCACAACTAAAATTTCTGAAGACACATTTGAAATCAATCGCCAACACACCAAAAAAAAGCAAGACACATGTCGCCTGTGTCTGTTCAAAGCACCCCGGCCTTGTTACAGTACATCCATCAACACCATGGATGGTGACAATGTGGACAAGTGATGCAAAGTGAACAGAAGCAAATGTGCGCGATGTACAAAATTATGCTGTATATCCATTGATATACAGCATCTTCCAATGGACATTCATTCATTTACATGTTTCAGAACCTATTTTCACTTTAGTTGGTAGCCTAATTAGCTTTTGGTAGTTATAGACATATAGTGGTTTTTTGGTGACTGTGGTTTGTGCAGAAATCTGATTTTAGCACCTAAAATATTAATTTTTCATTGGCAGTTCTCAATGGTAATGATATATTTCTTTAAGGGACAGTTCTTTGCATGAAACTGATGTGAAAATAACAATTTTTGCTTGAAGCATTAATTGTTAGTAAAGTTATTATGGTGGACAATTGTAGACTGCACTGTACATACAGATAAAAAATAACTGTACACTTGCTAAATATCACCTAAGATGTATTAAAGTAAAATATCACCTACACTGATTACAATAAAGAAATACAGCTATTAATTGACATGCCATATAATAGAAAGAGTTTTGATTATCAACATGTCATCAGTATTTTTACATGGACGATACTAGTCACATCACCTGCAATCACTAAACATATGCTAAAGAGTAACTGTAAGACCAGGTTGGCCTATCCATATCACCACCTTTAAGAATATATTGGTAAAAAAATTCAATTGGATTGAAATCAGTATATGCATTCAAGCAAGTCATTTGAAAAACAGGGGGGAAATACTGCACCAAATGTGAATACTGGTCCATGGTAAATGATTTACTACATCTTAATAAACTTTCCTGGAAGCAACAAAGATATCTAAGTAAGGCTGCATGGATTTGAGACTTGAGGGTTTTTTGTCTGCAAACTGTTTGATGAAGTGTCAAGCGAACAGTATTACTAAATACAATGCTTTATTTCATGGGCTAAAAAGAAGATCAAATGAACTGCACAGTTTGTCTCCCTGAATTAATCGGCATTACACAGTATCTCCCTAGTGATGCCAGCAGCTCAATGCCACTACAACACCTCTGCTATGACTAATCATTCTTTTCTCCTGGTAACAGCGTCAAGGCTTTAAGCATGCATTGGCAATTCATGGTACCACTATGGAAAATGAAACGATAAGACCACATAGTACATACTGTATAATGTGCTAGTGACAAAGATGTTTGTCTATATGTGGCAAAGCAAAAAAAAAAAAAAAAAAAAAATGAAGCTTTCTACAAAATAATGCAAATGCATTAAAGTTTCAATGATAATATTGACTTTTGTCCTTGAGGTGCTTCTAAGGAGATGCAGACCATTTATATTGTGAAGGGAAACAAACACATTTTCATTATTTTACAGAAGCATAACTGCAGTGGTATACAGTATGATGTACAAAAGTGTCCTGGAAAATGGTCATAACTGCTAAATTTATCAGTGGTGCAGAAAGAGGCAGCAGCAAGAGGAGGCTTGCATTAGCCATGGCCACCCTGGAAACCTCTATCTGTCCTAATGAAAGTGTCAATCAGACAGAAGAGGATGAACGCTAAGAGGCTGAAGTTTTGTGAGGGTTTAATTTATTCCAAAAAAAAAAAGGGTAGCTAACAAAACATGTAGATGGCGTGTATTATTCTTTTCTTTAGAGCACAGTAGCTTATTTCATTATATGCTCTACATCCCCATTCTTTTAGTGTCGCTGCCATGGGCAGGCTCTGTTGCACAGACGGTAAGCACAGTTTCAGATGGTGGGCAAACCAAATAGATGTATGCACCCTCAGTGGAGGGTACAGGCTACAGAATTGACATTTTTACATTTTAATGAAGAAACAGACAACTGCAACGATGATGCTGAAGAAAGGACTGGTCCGGAGGAAAACAGCAAGGCTGTGATACAGCTGACTCTGATGCTAACTAGCACTGCTACTGAATGCAGCCCCCTAATGAAGGAATCAACTGACGTGTGCAACCAGCTAACATAACTACTGCACCCCTGTGAGCTTTGTTTTCTAAGATGGGATATATTAACTGAAATGAGCCAACTCAGCCTAGTCTTTATGGTGCCCAGTGTGGTGGTGGATGCTTCTGCACCGAGGAAGTCAAGCAAGTGTCTTCTTGGATGTTAATTTACTGATTAAATCCTGTAATAATGTATGTTGGAAAGAAGGTTTGTCACATTTTTACATTGCTACAATGTATGAATAATTCCCATTTGTTGCTATTTTATTGTTGGGTACATATAGTAATTCATGTTTCAAGGGTATGCTAGATATTTAAGGTGTGTGGGCAGACATTGCCATATACTTGAATTGCTGAACAAAGCTGTATATAATGTATGGCGTGGTACTTGACTTGGCTCAGTATGGCTAGGACTTATTCAGATCGCACTAATTGGGCTTTGGGGAAAAATTATGTTTCATTTAAACCTTTTCCAGCTCTTTGTATTTCTGCGGCAAGAGTCTTTTCAGTGTCAATTATACCTTTATTAAAACCACCTTAAAGGTCAAGGCTGACAAGAAGAACATGGTTTTGTACTTGTCTGTCTGTGACTGGATGACTCACACTGATACAGATGCAGGAACGGAGCCTATAGAGAGCCAACAAGACATCAGTAATGGAGGCAATAAGGACTGTTTTGTCAAGTCTGAAGTACTCAGAGCAGTGAAACAGATCATATAATAAAATGAATAATCACCTACTTAGGTGGAGCTGTGCTGTTATTATTTGAGGCAGGCATCTCATGCTAGACCTCACTCCTGCTATTGCACTTACAGTAAAAGACACTGATGTGTGCCAGTTGAAATGTATTGTTTGCTGATCCAGCCCCTCATCTCTAATTATAAAATGCCAAACTTCATTCTGTCTGGTTCTCTTTTTCGTAGGTCGACAGCTAGGCTGTTCATGCTTCATAGCACTCCCCCCTCTCAAGCTATTTCCCCCACAGCCTAACCTAATATTGACTGGAACAGGAAATTCAAAGCTGCTGTAAACATTCAAACGTCTGACAAGCCCACTTCCAATTTCACAGATACGGGGCTTGGAGTTATTATGGCAAAACAAACCTCAATCTTGCCGTACATTAAAGAGAAAGAGACAATATTGTTTTGCTTTCTGTGCAACGTCTTCCAATCTTCTACACTAAAGAGGCAATGTGCTACATCAAAATATATAGTTGATTTGTTATTTCTCAATAATGCACCATTTTACAGGTTAATACAATGCTTCTGCAGGGAGTTTGTTGAAAATTATAGCAATAATTGGCATTTAAGGAGCCAGTGTTTACTTTTAAGGCTTATCTCAGCTGGGGTCAATCCTATGCCTCACTACAACTTGAGTGAGTCTGCCTTTTCTGTACTTGCAAGCTTTGGAGGGGTCAGAAAACTATGTCAATGTGTCTCTCAGTTTAATTCTATTAAGCACAGGTTCAAGCTCCAAATTAAAATGCAAATTACCTCTGTAATAAAAGCAACCGAGAGTACAGTCAGAGATAAGGTACATCCTTCCCCTTTATTGTCAGCGCTTATGAAGTACAAACCTCTTTTTGATGTAAAACTTAATTTAATTCTGATGAACAAAGTGTCTCAAAACACATTGTCTCTCAACAGGTTCTGTCCAGCTTGTGTCATGTTTGAAACGAAAAGGAATGATGGCTTCAAAGCGTGTATTGTTTCTTTCCTCTTTTTCTGTCTGGAGATATTTTCTAGATGGCATCGACAGCTTCTGTGCAACTGTTTTAGCAGAAATAGGTCCAACTTCATCTTTAATTTAAGAGTATGTGTATCTGTCATCAGGATTTATGTAAAATATAAAACAAAGTGTAGCTTATTCAGTCTAAATTTCCTAAAAGCCAAGTCACATATGACCTGAAACTACCTAGAGTAACCTATAGGTCCTGAGTTAAGGCCAGGTCTCTTCAGAATAACTAATAAAACCTCGTCCTAGACTGACTTTGCTGCTTTCTGTCACACCAGTGGTAATAATAAGTAATAATAATATGTACAATGATAAGTAGTAGTGGAAGTAATGGTACTAATATTTGATGGCTTAGGCGTAACAGAAATCTGTGGTTCGGTAGGTGGACATACACCTATCAGTCACAACAATAAACTGGTAAACCAGTTTAAAACCATTTTAAGGTTGCGGCTGATCGGTGTAGATCCTCTATTTGTGACTGCATTTCATGTTCCATTGTCAGTGTGCGCAGTTTCTTCACTGTGTTTTGCTGCCTTGGTTCCCTGCAGCTTTCTCAGTGAGAGCACTGCACCTTTTGGGCACATGTTACCAAGTAGGTGAATGTCAGCATCAAGGAGATAACAGCTTGATGTCTCGCTGGTCTGTTATCACTGTGCAACGCTCCTGAGCAGCACAGCTGCAGGAGCAGAAGTCTTATCAATCCCAGAGTTAAGGTGAGAGAGCATCAGAAGGATGAGAGTTGAAAACCAACTAGCATGAGCCCTTCAGGTTCCCCCCAGTGACACTCTCTGACTCCCCACACGCAGATAGTCCGCCTAATATTCTGAAGGGCCAACCTTTGCATTCCTATTAGGAGAAAAAAGCAGAAAAAACAGTGTCATAATCCGAGCTCTTTAGTCATCCAAGGACAATTATTATGGTGCCCTACGACACAGCAGGTGACACAGACTCTTTGACAGCTCAGTGCATACAAATTAGGGCTTTTTCTGTACAAGGTAGACAAATTGTACACTTCAATTATAGGTAATCTCTGGCCTGAAGAACAAAGTAATTAAAAACAGTGAAACATGTCCAGCATAAACAGAGAAGAACATTATAAAAGATACAGGAAGAGATTCACCGACTGTGACACAGCATGCATGAGTGTCTTCAGTATATGACTTTGTTAGATTATCTCAAAGATACTATCACCTTGGTTATCGTACACCAGAAGTACAAGACAGCATTGCATATTGTTCACAGTCACGATGAGTTTTTAAAAAATTCAGTAGAGGTGGGCTGAATTTAGTAGGGGTGTTTAAAGTGAATACATTTTGTTTTATAAATGAACATCTGGTAAATGCCCTCAGGCTATTCTTCACCTTTCTCGTGGATACATTACTTCAGCTGAACGGTAAACAATACATAATAGATAACTCTTGTACTCAGAAGTGTTTTGGCCTATATCTAGGCCATGTGTACTTACAATTGTTTTATGTCACAAGCTATGTGGGATGACAGTGAACCAAGGTTTGCAAGTATTTCTGTACGTAGCTGCCGCTCCAGCGCCCCTTCACTTATTCAATGATGGGTGTGAGTATATATTCCGATTTTATATAAATTTGTCCCACATCACAGATTTTGGATACAGTTTATACACTACTATATATATTTATCATCTGAACCAGTTTAATTAGGCCATTGTGGGCATGATTTTGGTATCAATTTGAGCAATATTCATGTTTTCATACATGTAGACATGCAGCAAGCAATGACTCTGCTTTGTAAGTACACGTTTTACAGTTTTATCGTACAAATAACTAGCTAGCCAACCCAAACAGTAGCCTGAGAGTGCTTTTGACTACCTCTGTTTTTCATGCATCACCCATTATCCTCCTCAAACTGGTCCTTTGAAGACTCAGTAAATTCATTTTGTTGTAGGAGACAGTAGAGCACCGACCACTTTCAGCATTAAAAGAGTACTCCACCGATTTAGCACTGCACTTCTACACCATTGTGGGACTCTTGAAACATCAAAATTGATGCAGCAGAACCATTGTATTCCATGCATTCTTCTTCCTTTTCAAAAACTGCTGCCTAATTGACCTACAATGCTACTTGACTGACGACAGTTTGATCAGAGATTCAGGTGTGTTTTGTTAGTAGCAGCCTTGAGTCACTAAAACCTCAGGCAGACATGAGGAGTGGGCCACAGAAGTCTGGTGAGCTCACTCCACACCCTGAGATTTTTTTTTTTCCAAACTCATAGTCTTCAGAGTCAACTGATGCTGATTCACGTGACATCAGTTGAGTCACTTTATCAGATTTCAGACAGCTCCCGCTGGAGCCACACAAGGCTTCATACAACTTTTTTATGTTCCACCATGATGGTGCGTGGTACACGGGACATTATGATGTAATGCTGGCGGTCGTTACTTTGTGACTCTTTTTTGAATCTAAAAATTGTTGTAACACCATAAAACTTTAAGTTAAGTTCAAATTAATACCAAACAGTATGCAAACACACACATAAACATAATTAATGAGCTAACTGGCTTAATTAGGAGAAAACTGATTTTTCTTGTGAACATGATAACTCAAGAACAATACATAGTATAAACTTCACACATCATTTTATACCACTGGAACCCAATATGGAGAAGATGATCTGACTAGATTTTGGTGTGGTTTGCTGCATATATTTGCATATTAATGAAATAAATGTGTTTTTTTGAAGCTTCTGTTAACATTCCTGATGACAAATTATTAGACAATAATTATTATATACATTGTATGTAACATGGTGATATTCTAAAAAGCTGCTTTTGTCCTTTAGCTTTATTGTGATCTTCTTAAAAATAAGCATGTTACTAACATAGTACAAACTTCAGTAGTTTTCTTGATAAAACTAGTTTAAAATTTGATTTGGTTTGAAAGCCATAGAAGGGACGTTATTTCTTCATCGTTTCTAAGTTTTTCATTCCATTGATGTTACGAATTAAGAAGGGTAAAATAATTAGACTGATCTAAATTACCTCTACGTTTTCCAAAATGAAACTGAGCTCTCGGCTGTGGTGTTAACCTTGGCACCACATGACCTTCTGTTCATATTCTAACATTCATTCTGAAAGGCTAGGGGAAGTGCTTGCTCATCAGGTTGTGGTATTACATAAATGACTGTGCAGACATTGAGGGCGAGCCAAAAATTAATCGGCACGATTAATTACAAGAGCCATATGGTCAGCAGAGTCTCAGTGCCATTTCGAGTTAGACTGCTTGGGAGGTGCTTGGAGGCTTGCTGACATTTGCACAAAGTCCCTGAATCCAACATTCGTGCTCAGCTACAGTCTCTCTCTCTCGCTTGCTCTGTCTCTTTCTCCCTGTCTCCCTCTCACACATAGACACACACACATACACACACACATATAGTACTGTATAGGTCAGAACAACTATATGTTTAACTGCACTACCAACATTTCTATATTCCATTGTTGATCGTTTTCAGTAAACATTTCCATCTGGCATTCATTCGTCATTCAGCCATGAAGGTGTGTGATGTTGATGTAATATTTAAACAATGCTGAACACCCAGAAAGAGACAAGTCATTAGAGAACAGACTTCAAAACAGGTCACAGGTTTTTTACTCTTCTCCATCTAGTCACAGTGTTTGAGTATGTATGGGAGGGGAAAATGGAAACTGAAGTTAATAACACAAGAGAAGATTCAAGAGCTTACTTAATCAAAATGACAGGCGATCGTACACCATTAAAAACGTCAAAGCAGGGGATAGAACTAACACACTCCTCAGAAAAATTAGATGGATATTGTCTCACCTGCCAAGGGCTGTATTAGTCATGGCAGGCACTGGTTACATGGTGAGTGCACTGTATACACACAGGCAGTATTAACCATGCATATATTCCCAAAGGGAGTATATGGAGTTTCAGCTGAACTCTGTTTCTTCCTGATGATAATAACTTTGCATGGCCAGAGGTGCAAAATATAGGAAACTCTGAATAATCATATAAGCCGTGTAGGTGCTGAAGTAGCATCAAGCATGTATTTTCAAATACTTGTGAATGTTCTCTACTGTTGTATAATTGGACACATTGGATAAATAATATTTATTTAGTGTATAATGTGTGTGATGATGTTTGTCCAGAGTCATACATTTTATCATTAACAACGCAACTATGAAAATGAAAACGGATTATTAAAAAAAAAAAAATAATGATAATGATGACATAAATTTAAACTAAATGATATAAGGTTGAAGTTCCTCTCTGGACCAGATCTATACTAATTATAATATAATAAGTATAAGTATTATTATGTCATTGTTTCTGCTAATTCTGCTATTCTAATATTTTTTCTATTGTGAGAAAGCCTGCCAAACTCCCAATCAATGAGTGATGACGTCTTCGTCTGCAGTGTTGGCAGTGTTTAGTGCTGGCTCTCATTAATCAGTTAATTAGGATGATGCACACAATACTGAAGCTGTATTTGTGTTTAATAATGTCGTCAGTCTGTTTTAACTCTTAATATGGACCTTAATGTGTATTCAAATTTGGTGAAATTTTCACTGCTTAAATGAGTTCCAGTTAACTTTGCAAATTCGTTCGCATTCAGTGTCTCGGAGCTCTTAACTGCTTGGTGGTTATCTGAGTTGCATGTAGTTACGTATGAAGCTACCTATTCAGTGTTGCACAGTGTTTATAGTGACTCGCCCTCTAAAGAGGTGACAGAGGCAGAGAGAAAGCACTGAGGGAGGCAGCTATAAAAACAAGGCTGGCTTCAAAGCAGCAGACAGCCACCAAGTGAATTACTATGATATAAAATATGAAATATATAAACAATGTCTGACACACTTTATCTTAGAAATCATTTATTGTCTCTATTTCTTTTGTTGTAAGCACATTTTTATGAACTGTAAAGCCACCATTATAGCCTTTATTTTGTAAACTAAGTTTTTTTTTATTATAGCAGTGTGAGTAGTATTCTAGTCTACTGTATGTGGTGGTGGGGAGGGAAATATTTTATTCTATATTTGGAACATCTTCCTCTTAGTTCTTCATCCAGGTGCATTGTTAACACAGACAATGTGTGTGTGTGTGTGTGTGTGTGTGTGTGTGTGTGTGTGTGTGTGTGTGTGTGTGTGTGTGTGTGTGTGTGTGTGTGTGTGTGCCCAGCCTGTGAAGGTTCAGTGTTCAGGGCATATCATTTGATAAAATGTATAAAATACAATGAGTGGACATAGAGACGGTTGAAAAATTAAAGGAAACTTCGATAAATGAGGGGGGAAACATAACAAATGCGTCCATACAGGTCACCAGAGGTCACTGAATGGTCTGATGAGATGGTGGAAATGGTGTGAATCCGATGCTGTGGCCTTCACAGTGACCAGATCACAAGCCATTTGCACGCCTGTTGGAGACTTTATAGCGACGCGTTAGACAGCCCTCTCCACCATCACCATCAAAACACTAAATGAGAAATATCTTTGAGAAGAATGGTGTTTATCCCTCCAGCGGATTTTCCAGTAAACAGAGAAGTGAAGTAGTTTTGTAGTGTGAGAGGCACTGTCTTTGTGTGTGTGTGCTGACTGCGTCGGGCAAAATTTGAACAGTCTGACCATCAACTTTAGCCTGATTCCAGCGATAAGAATCAGGAATAACTGAAATTACATTTACTGGATGTTTTTGGATGTTTTCCCATTCCCATTCTTCCTCATTCATTCACTGGAAACCACAGTAGTGATGAGATTAATGATTAATGTATTGCTTATGTGCAAGACAGTATTGCACAAATTTAGTCATTGTACCGCACACAATTTATGATCATTTTCAGCATTTTGCAGGGATCTCCTAGCCCCACAGCTTGCAAGGTTGAACAGAAAATGAAACAATATGCAAAATAAATGAGTTCTCAGAGGAATCAGTGGCTTATTACCAAATCAATTAACAAATGTGACATCAAATTAATTCATTATCAAATTTGAAATAAAAGAAAAAAAATCCCTGCAGATAATCCGTTATGGTCACTCTGATTGCAGCACTGTTGTACAGTGCTACACTGCTGTTACACTGATGAACTCATCCCTTGTATTTCCTATCTTCTTATCTTATTCTTGCTATCTGTGGAAATAGTCAAAACAGATGCGGGCTTGTCAGAGCAGATCCAAATAGGCCTGATTTTCCATGCAGTGATTGACAACAGCTCCTAATGCCCTAGGATATTCTGTCCTCCTACCATTCCAGGAAGATAGGATTGAATGACGGCTTTTCTCTCTCTTCAACAGCATTTTACTTATTAATCACATTGAGAGTATGAACCGTGAAATGAAAGCCCTCCCGCTAAACTACTCCGGCCTTGACTAAATAAATGGTCCTCCAAGGGAAATAACTTTTCATGGGATGGTTTGGTGGCAATATTCAGAGACTATGCAAAATACCCCAAATATGCTGTAAATCAGATGCTGACATAAACCTCGAAGAGTATTAAACAAGCCGCTTCTTTTCCAGTGCTTTCAAAGATTTTGAGATTACCGGAGATAATTTTCAAAATAAACAAAAATAACCAAAGTGTGCATCAACTATTACTCGTGAAGCACACATATTTCTTATCAAGGCGGCAGCCTTCTGCTAAATTGTTAAACTCTTCTTTTCTTATATAAGTATATTTATATATATATATAAAACAATAGGTCTAGGAAAACTTGGCATGTATGTACTTCTTGGCAAAATCTAGGGACAGTTATTGATAATTTAAGGGGGATGTGTGCAGATAGAACAAATAGGACTTTTCGTTTTTTGCAGTGAAGACAAGCTGAAAACAGCTTAATTTTAGAGGAATGGTAGAGGTCTTTAATATAAATGGTTACTCCTGGCTACAAGTATTTTCAGTTACATTCAAGTTACATTATAAAGTATTACAGTGGTCACTGAAGAAGAAACACATTAGCGGGAAAATACAGTACATGCACAATGTGGGATTTATTATGGGTATCATTGTAACTGGAGACCTCTGTGTTTAGAGTCAGCAGACCAGACCTAAATTTGAAGCCAAATGTTTAATGTTTTAGTTAAGAAAAAAAAGAGAAAAAAAAACATTTGAAACCACATTTTTCATAACTATGTAAATATGGTAGGGCCTAATGCTGAGCAGTGCTTGGCATCAGCTTTGCCATACTATATGAAAATGAGTCAGTTGCATGTTTTTATTCATTTAAATGAGCTCAACGAACTGTGAAAAATGGTAATTTTCTTCATGGGGGCCTTTTGTGTTCCACATCCCTAAGGAAATGGCAAGAATACATTTCAGAAGTTGGACCAGCTCAAACTTGGTTCAAATTCAAAAATGATGTCACTATCTGGGCACAGTAAAGCATGTCCTTACTTATGGTGAGTTTTGCTCCACTGATCTTACATGGCAATTTGGGTCCGACACAAAGGCAGTTCACTTTAGGCAGTTAACCTATTGAACACATGGCGATCTTCAGGCGAAGTACATAGATATATAGGTTATACGGGTTAGTACAGACCACTTCTATAAAGCCGCTATATGTAAAGTTTAGCTATCGATACATAGCCAATGTTCAATGTTAGCCATAACAGCTACTTACCTACCAGTCTACAAGAAACGTTGTGAGTTCAGCATCAAACTTCATTCCTTTACTCGCCAAGAGCTGTCTCCAGTGGTGGAAAGCGTATGTTTTGCTTCTATGTCTATGACTTCTTTTGCTGGCAAACTTGGTTTCTTGCCTTCTGAACAGCATTACTTCTTCATGCTCTCGTGTTGGACTGAGGGCAGACTTGATGCTATAGTGACTCACTATCAGCACTTGAGGTAAAAAGTGGTATTACGAGATGGGATATGCCGACATATCGGAAGCACACTAGCTACAGATATCTCTGCAGCACAACACATATATGCCACATTATTTCTTCATATTATGTTAACTTTTGAATGTTTTAAACTAAAATACTTACATATAGCCCCATTAACATAGAAGACGCCTATAGTTAGGACACAGTGTGAGAATGCATATTGCCTAATTGGGTTGCAATCTTTTAAGCTAAACACTCAAGTTTAAAAATAGGCCTGGCAGTGTCATAAGTATATCACCATATGTTGTGCATGTAGGCTGATCTTTATATGTTACTGCATATCAAATTTCATACACAATGCCAATCATTGCTGAGTTGGATATGTTGCATGGCACCAGATTTGAATAAAATAAATTAAAATAAGATAAAATAAAATAAAATAAAATATCGACCTACATTGATTTACCAGGGCTTTATTTAATTTTTCCTCCTACTCTATACACATACGCAATATGGTGCATGGTTTTACAGAGGATAAAAGACTCATTTTCTGACACAAGACATAAAATACTGTATATGCCCCCTGGTATCCGCGGACATTGTAATGCACAAAATGTTTAAGCTGTGATTATAAACTATGGATGTTCATGATCAACTCTGACATCTATAATTATCATTATATAATCCATCAAAGAAAATATGACTCTTCTAAGACCTTTCATCATTAAGTTCAAAGAAACCGCGTCAGCCCCATTTGATATGTCTCCCTCTTTATCTGATGGCTCCGTTTGTAAGAGGCTTTAAAGCTATGTAACACTCACTTGAGTGATAATGACACTGCTTCTCATTTAAGGTTCTCTTCTCATCACAGTCCCTTGTCAAAACTATTGTGCTGTTTTAAACAAACGCGATCCACATTATCACACTCTGCTCCCTGAAACAAGTCTTTTCTACCAGGACAGTGAAGTATATACAGGCTTAAAGCTGACAGGGGCAACAAATACACTTCAAGGGAACACAGCCGTTTACTTTAAAGTTAAATCGGGGTGAGCGTTTTGTTGGCTAAAGTGACTGATGGTCAGATGGTGATCATGCTGGTCATTGTTAATAGTAGCTAAGTAAAATTAATTCTCTGGCATGTTTGCTTTAAAAAAACAGTCTAACAGTCTCTTTAGTTGGAAGTTATGGCCATATATGAAAACGGGTAATATTAAACAATTACTATATACTGGAACCATCAGGTGAATGATTGAATTAATCTGATCAGTACGATAAACAATAATTTCATTAAGGTTATTAGGTTTTGATTAGTATTAATGAAACTTCAAAATGAACCCAGTCAAGTTATGCAGTGTGTAGGCCACGCTCTGTCTTTCCTTTCGCTTTCCATGGCCATTGCACATCCTACTTGCAATACATGGTGTGCTCTGCTTCAGACCATATGCACAGACTGAAAAAAGAAAGACTAATATCTGAATTTGAAAATAGCCGAACCTGGAGCCGAGCAAAGCCAGAAGCTTTACGCAACCAGGTTCTGGTCAGGTACCAGATCTCTCTGTATGAAGCACTGTGAAAATTGTGATAGGCCATAACCACTTTCCAAGTATGATGTGGTGATCAAAGTTTAAATTGGTGAAGGATCAAAAAACCTTCATACAACAAAAACCATTTTACAAATTATGCAAATAAGCAGGACAGATCTTGGACTTAGTCCAAATGGTTAGACTGTGAAGTACCATGCATGGAATAAGTGAATGTTTTCCATAAAGCAAAATAGTTATAGCTATTCAATTTGTAGAACAGAAATTTGATTTCTCCTTTGTATAAGGAAGTATGAACTGTAATTATACTGAAGCTATTGTGCATAACTTTCCATTTTTCAGAAGAAGATAAAAAAAATTTCGGTTATATTTTTGGAACAGCATCTATGCTTCAAGCCTCTGAGTGGGCATCTCCCATAGCAGCAGCACAATTATGGGCTTTTTTGTGAAGCCCATAATTGTTATGTTCTGTTTGAGATTTAAGTAACAACATCATTTGGGAGGAACGATTGTGCCGTTAAGTTTGGAAAGTGGAAATTAGCAAGCTAGACTAACTAGCTTCTACTTGGTAAAATAAATATAACTTAAATTTCTTCTTTTCGATATTTAAAATTTTGCCCAAATAAGTAAACAAATCAAAATAAACACTACTGATTTCTTAGAAAAAAATTATTTTAATTAGAGGTAAGATTAAATGTAATTGATTTTACATTCATGATGAGAATGAAAAGATTAAAGTCTCAAGGATTTACCTTCACAGGATACCCTACAGGCTTACAAATATCATACAAATCAGGGTTGAAATAAGTGTGCAGCCCTGCTGCCGTCTTACACCCTGAACTCTAAAGGTAACTTTAAAATCAGCCACAACCAGGCTGCATTTCCTCTAAATTTTCCTCCAAACCCAAACAGCCCTCTGCATCCGTGCTTTCGTCACACCAAAACAGCCTGAAATAATTGTAAGTCATTCATTTTTTGAGGACAGTTAGTTTCCTTTAATGGAAAAAGACAAACAACCTTTCCCGTCTATGAGAATATTAATGGAGATTTATACCTTTAGGTAACTTTGAGTTCAGCAGTCTTGATGAATGTACATCAGAAAGCAATTCAGGAAGCCGTTATAAAGGTCTCAGGTTTGTGCCCTTTAGACTCCTGTTGCTGAAGATGAGAGTGGGTTCATGTGGTGCCGTCTGTGACAAGGCAAGGCATTGATGAAGGGAACAGCAGGGGCCACACACTCTACGTCCCATCTCCATGGTGCAACATATTAAACTCTCGTTTTCTGACAAAAGACATTCAGCCCTGCTGTTAGTCACACTAGTGCTACAATAAGTAGTGGAAGAATGAGAGATAGGCCCTCTTTGTCTTAATCACCATTCAACATACTGTGTCTGTTCTCTACTTTGAGCTTTTCACTGTCTTAAAACATAAAATATTCAGTGCAGATAGACACAACATATCACACAATTCTTACTGAAACAATTCTGAAAACCAGCAGGAAGATACCGTATGCTGCTGAGCGCTGTGATTGTTTTTTTGTTTTCTTTTCATATTTCATATCCAGGAAATGTAAATTTGCTCTACATATTTTGGTTCCTATGTTGATAGAGTTGCTATTTTCCATTTCAAACAGGAATTAGAGAGAAAAGGAATCCTTTTAACAGAGCAGTCTAAATTCCTACAGTACAGTAAGTGGTTTAAAAAGCTGTGGACAGGGATAAAATGTGACTGTCTGTTTAATGGGTGGATTTTGACATAGAAACACCCTAATCTGCTGTTGCTCCTGTTGTAAACAGAAGTGTTCAAGCAGCTCTGTCAAAGGAAAGCCCCGTCTTTTTATGCTGCTGCTTCCAAAACAGATCAAAATGCCGTCTGGTGTTTTACTAAATGCATTCGCTCAGTGCGCTGACATACTAATGGCAGACGTTGTTTCTATATTCTAGGAAATTCAAAGCTCATTTTTCTGTTTAAACAGTTATTAACTCTGAAAGGGCCGATACTAGGCTCATGTCATGCTTCATTGTCAAATACACATGCACATATGCTACAAATTCTCTCATATTTTTGCCAGATTCCAAAAACATACTGTATTCTCCCACCTTCAAACATAGTGTGAACATGAAGTGTAAGAAAAATACAATTTTGAACACGCAACAAGAAAAGGGAGCTCTGATTCTGTGGTTTTTAGTAATAAATCTTTTCATTTTATAAAATGAATAGATTTTTGCAAGATAATATGAAATTTTTCTGGTTTGTTAAGTGTATTTAGCCATTTATCCATTTCTTCGGTGGGGCTTCACATTGTATAATGAATACTATAAATCACACTGTATAATTCTTTATTATTTTACAACTGGCATTTCACTCACACAAAAGGCATAAGGGTATACAGTGGAGGAAGTAAAATGTATAGCACTACTTTTACAAAAATACAAACATTTCAGCAAAAATGTACTTAAAGTATCAAAATTAAAAGTACTCATTATACAAAATCAACCCTGTCAGTGTTATAATATTATATATCATAATATTTGATTGTTATGACTGATCCATTAACGTGTGAGCAGCGTTTTTGTGGTCTAGCTGGTAAAATTAAAGATACTTTAAACTACTTTATTACTTTAATAGTTTGTTATATATTGTTATATTTGACACGGGGTAAACTTTAATAGTTTGCCCCATGTCAAATCTTAAACTGCACAGTAACCATTGCTGTCAGATAAATGTAGTGGAGTAAAAAGTACTATATTTCCCTCTCATATAGAGTGGAGTAGCAAGTGGAAATATTCAAACAAGTAGCGAAAATGTTATCATATACAGTATATGTAATGTGTTATATTAATTGTGAACTGTAGGCAATAGTTTTTTTTTAATAGAGCTGTGAATATATATACGTATATAACATTAATTCAGCTAAAGTAAAACACAATATCACCACACATCCATTAGCTCCTATATGTCCAGCTTGTGACCAGACAAATTTCTTTCTACTTTAATCAACGCTGCTGTAGCACTGTTATAGTTCTCCTGAGCTTCTTAAACTCCAGGACTTTTTACTTTCCTATATAAATGCTGTGGACATTTTAACACAGAAAAGGAGCATGCAAATAGATTATCAAGAAAGTGTTTTGTTATTTGGAGTTTCTGATTACAATTGCCACATAAATGTGCAAGTTTTAAAAAGAGAGGCCCAAGAAAACCGAACAACTTAAAAAAAAACCCCAACAACAAACGAGAAAAGCATCCGCAAAACTTTGAACCACTCATATAGACCACAGAGGAGACTTTGATCCTTCAATAGTTTATTTTATCTCTCCTCATGCAGGCTGAAGTCTGTGAGGTCTCCAATTCCTCAGAATAGTGGAACACCAGTATTTTATGAATGCTGTGATTCAAATGATTGTAATGCTTTCTAGAACATGACCAGGAACTTTGCAGAAACCTTTACAGAAACAAATGTTTCAGCAAGATAAACACACACAATAGTCAAGTTAAACAATAACAGGCACCAGTTTCCTGACAATACCAAATGACTACGTCTGCCTAATCAAGAAGGAAGCCTTAAGGAGCGATAATAGAAAAAAAATAAAATTGGCAAAACTCCAGGCATTGAGGGACAAAGCTGCCAGAAAGAGAAAACAATTTAAACATGCATCTCTTAGCTAAAAATAATGTAAAAGTTTACCCTCAGGTCCTTCAAACATCTCAAATCATTGCAAAAAACAAAAGACGGGCTTTAACAAACTGCCCCTTTTGTCAGTAAATCAAACTATGTTTATGTAACATAGCATATTACAAAAGGACAGCTTAAGGAACAGTAATGAGATTGTCTTTATTGCAAGCAAGACTAGGTCAAAACCTAGTATATGGCTGGATCGCATATGATCAATGTGTGAAATTTAAATACAACGGCTGTGCTGTGCTCATGCTGTATTTACTTGTAAAATGATTACTCAGATGGAGTTAGACGCTCATTCACATCTGTGTCAGCTGCTGCGCGGTCAATTGAATGAAACGCTTAGAGAGTTCTGCCTGCGGAGGGAAAGCCCGACCTTGCGCTCGCGGGGCAATACTGGTGACTGTCTTCTAAAGCTGGTATATCTAGCAACAAAGGTGCTAAGTTGGCAACACTGCCTGTAAATGCCCCCCTGATGATGTAATAGAAACTGTTTGCGTCAATTTGTGACTTTATCAGTCAGTCTGTAACAGACATTCAAATTTATAATACTGGCCCCACTGCTGCGGTCCAGCCAAAAATTCATTGTAATTTCAACATTTCCTTGCCTCAAAGCCCAGTGTAATCTGTATTCCAGGCTGCAATGGTTCTGTGCTTCTTTGCTCTCACCTTGTCTTTACTCATTCACCTTGTTCACAGCAGCTTTGGGTGACAAACCCAAACAGAGCATAACACACCGAGGAGTGTTGCAGGAAAAGTGTTGCCCAGGGAATGACAGCTGTTCACTTTAGACACGCTCATGTCAATGAACTGAAAGACACCAAGGACACACTGGACACAGTTTCAGCTGTGTGAAACCTCAGGGGGGAGCCAGGCCTGATGGTGAGAGTGCTACACTGCCAATCACCATTTAAAGGTTTATGTAATATTCATAGACATGGATGTTTTTCGGATTTCATGGAAAGAGCACAAACTTAGATTAGCCTTGTTTATTATGTGAGCCTTATTCCTGTCTAATGCTGATTGGATTATGTGCCCAGACAATACATTTTCATCCATTTGCATTTGAACAAGATTTTTTTAAACCTTCAGTCATTTATGTCTGTATCAGACTTAAAAAAAAATCCTTTATTGGTCAGGTAATATAATTTAACAAGAAACACTTTAATTAAAAAACAAGATTTCACTCCAAGTACAAAAAAGGCTATTTGGCATAAAGTTCAGGCAAAGTGTTACCCTTTCCTCCCACAAATAATGACAGCCTCAGTGATTTCAGCAAGTTTTTTTTTTTTTTTAAGAATGACCACAATCATTCCATAACCTTAACCAGGTGATTATTATTGCAAACATGACAACAAAGCTCCTCTACGCTCTACACAAAGTTGTGTTTGTGGCTAAACCTAACCAAACCATAACCATAGTGTTATCATCATAAAACCTTTGGAGTTTTTTTTAGAGAGCATGTAAAAATGAAATTGTAGTAATTTAATTTGGATGACTTGGACTTTGGAGGTGCAACACCCTCAACTCCGTGGAATGAGTTTCCATCATGTTACACTATTTCAATTTTGTATCAATTAACATTTTTAGCTTTGTGTTCTTCATACTGCATAATCCTTGTTGTAGTGAGAAAAACTGAATTTTTGAGATATTGTGCTCAAATCAGGACACTTTCCATTGTCGTTATGCAAACATTGCATGTCCTCCCCCTTTGTGCATGTTTTAGTACTTAGATGGGATTACATTATAGTTCCAAGCTTCAGAAGACAACCTTTGTCACTTTTTAAAATAAGGACAAAGCTCCATAGTGATTTTTTATTTAAAAAATGACTAAAGAGTTCATTTAAAGTTACGTTTTCTTTAACAGAAAACGTAACTTTGCACCTACTGATATAATCACCTCAAATGTCATCATTTAGAATCCTATATTATTTCAGTGCACAGCTATGGGTAACTTGTGTCATGTAGTTTGGGGCTAAGTTAATTCTGATGAATAACAAAGGTGTTGCAGCTAGGGCTCGTGTAGAAATCAATAATTTGATAGTACAGAGACATTTTGACTCTGCCTAAAGAGCTAGGTGAAAATCCCATTACCAATTAGTGTAGCAGCCTGACAAGTTACCACATGAGAATTGGGCCTTTATTATAATGCAGGTTCATTTTTTTAGACAAAATATCCTGTAGCAACAACTAGAGGCACAGCCAAATATATAAACAATTTATTTTACTAGTTTTGTTGAAGCAAGAATCACGTTAGAGACAGCCAGCGTTTGAAAAGCAAATGCAATGTTAGTGATTATGTGTTGGGAGTAGCTGCTGTAAAACTGATGGAATCTGAAGCAGAAGCACGTCGCTTCATGGAGCCCTCAAACAATAAGAGCTCTGATGATGCTTTTTGTGTAAAGGGGTAAATAAATACACATTCCACTGTCCTCTTTTTTCTCACTATCTTAATATAGCAGTTCAAATTTTCAGAGCAAAATAATTATAAGCTATTTGATTTCAAATATAAGGGGATCCATTGTTTGAATGCCCCAATGCATATATATGATTTTCATTCTATAGTAACCATTGATGGATAAGACAGGACAGTTAGGTTGTATTGGTATAAGTATTTGTGACTGTCAGTCTAGACACTAATTATTATGACCTTAGAATTATAGAAATATAGGACTTGTCTCTGCCAAATTTCATATAGTTTCATAGTGTAAATACTGTAAGCATACTGTGGTCCATCTCTGAGAAAGCTATGACTGAGAGGTATATGCCAGGACAGTATATTCTGCTTTCAGATTTCGTCTAGATAGACAGATTTTCTGTGGCAAGCTGTGTATTTGTAACAAAGAGAGAAAAATAAAAACCTTAGTCAGGCCTCAAAACCAACAGCATAAATGAAATTATCCTCATATTCAACAGTTTTACAAGCCCTAGTGAAATACAAGGCTAGATCATTTACTGAATGAAACATGTATCTGCTGAGTTAATCACGTTAAGGGGGTCCTGGATTCATGGGGCCCATGAAAAAGTCTTCAGAGATCCCCAGGGGACATCATCGTCTACTTAAAATACAGTGTTAAGAATCAAGTTGTAGTTAACAAGTTTTTGACCTGGTGTAAAGCTAAAATCTGTGAAATGAGCACAGAAGGTTCATATAACACTGAATGAAAGGCTGTGACTTATGACTTTTGACTTTGATTTATTACAGCTTCACAGCCCTGTCAACATGAATTTATATAAAATTGTGCAATCCAATTAATACCTCAAAGTAATATTACTTTGCTGTGCCATTTTTCCCCCACATAGCGTCACCCGTTGCTAGTTGTTTTATCGTGATACTGCATTTAAAGTTGCAAGGATTAAGAGAGGTGGGTGAAACAACAGTCATTAGTGTTGTATTGGATTTATTCAGAAAAAAAATTATAAAATTTGAAGTTACTTTCACCTTTATGTAATAACAAATCTAGGTAAAAACGTGCTGATCAACTGTAGATTTACTTTGAAATTTGCTATGTAATCAAATGCATGTTACATGACTTTGTCTAAAATGGAGGGAGCTTTTTGAAGGTGTGCCATCATGTCTCATGTAGAGTCTATTTTCTTATTACAGCAATGTTCTGCTGGCGTGTTTCAGTGCAGAGAGGGAACACACTGAAAAGCCATCTACTGACGAAGTAGAAAGCAGAACCACATTTATCTGAAATCATCATTAAATATAGTACAATTATTATTGAAATGCTAAGAAAAAATACGCATTTTGAAGGAATTGTAGTTTATTTCTTCAGAAATGTTACTAAAACACGTAATCACTGATGTCTTCACTGAGTACAGCTACCGTTCACTCACGGCTCGAAGCAGCCTGCAGCCCTCCCACTGTCTCTGCACAACATCAGAATGCTAAGCTGAACAAAAAATGCCTGCTTTCAATTTCAGGACATTTTCTGCAGGCAGGTGCCCACTCTGAAGTTGCAACAGCAGCCTCGATGGTTCTCAGTGCCAATGCATGGGCAGATTATGTAACTTCTTAATACTGTACAACGAGACAGATGAAGTCTCCCAGTGATGGTGTCTGTTTACTTCTTGACATAGAAACAGCATGATAACTAATAAAGCTAGACAAACGCAAGGCAACAAAAAATTCAAAAGAATCACAATGCTTATAGTGCATATCATAATGAAATGGGACTTTTGAAGTGAATTAATTGTACTAAATGATGAATTGAAAGACTTATATGTATTTTCTCATATTTACTACGGATGTCAGGGCCACTGGTAAAAGCTTCTGATTCTTTATTTCCAATCACTCTGTCTTACTGCAGAATAGGGTTTATGTTCGTAGCATCCAGACCTCCAGCACTTTTCCCTGGAAACACACACACACGCACAAAAAACCACACATACCCAATACTCCTGTGCTCCAAATAGTCAACTACCAGCAGTCTGCAGTGTGACAAACCTGCACTTTTATTACAGTTAAGTACCGTACTTTGGTGTGTGTGTGGAATGCTCAAAATAACGCAAAGATTTTATTATTTATTTTTTTTTAACATTTTTATTGAGATTGGAGACCAGTATGCATAAGTCATTAGTGAATATACAAGAATTATTGGTGAGTATACAAATGCAATATAAAGATAATCAATATAAAGAACAGAAACCATTCTGTTTTTAAGACTTATAAAAAATAATATGGAAGAAGAATGGACGGAAACAAAAAAAGAAGAAGGAGAAAAGCCAACCCACCCACAACCGACTACACCACCCAACAAAGACACCCAAAACAAAACCGAAGGATCCTACATTATGGCAACAAAAAAAGTTATGAATAACATTAGACTCTGTTTATTATGTTCTCCAAAAACTTAATGAGAGGCTGCTAGATGGCCTAAAAGAAGTTTTTAGGCCATCTTAGGCCATTTTTTCATTTCTAATATATCTTATCCTCTCCACCTCAAGAGTATTGACAACATGATCAAGCCACATTTTACACATTAGAAATATCTTTATTCTTCCACAACATCAACAGGCATTTCTTAACTGATATAAGGCAATAGGTGATTAATTGTCTATCAGCCAATGTTAGGTTGTTTAATGTTTCTGAGGTGTTAATATTAATAGTTTGTGGCTCAGTCTCAATTCTTTAATCAAGAATTCCTGAAATTATATGGAAAATGTATCACCAGTATATTTAAATCTTAGGACAAATTATATCACAGTGTACTAGAGAGGGTGGCTTCATTAGATTGGCACTTATCGCACAGAGAAGGAACAGAGTGGAACCATTTATTTATCTTAGAATTGGAGATGTGCAACCTATGTACTATTTTAAATTGCATTAAACAGTGTCTGACATTAATAGAACATTCATTAATCTGTTTTAAACTATGATTCAATTGTTCCTCTGCAATCTCTTATGCGAAAAGGGTCCACCTTTTCATCCTGCAAGGCCTTATAAAGGATAGATAGCAGGCAAAGAATATATGTTTGACAATGGATCTAAGTGTGGAGTCAGGTATAGTCTTATAAGCTTGAACTTGCAAACATAATCTCGTATCTGAGGGTAGATCTAGATTGTTTGAATTTGTCAACCAGTTGTTGAAATGAAGCACAATCTCTGTAAATATACAAATCTAGTAATGTTGGAATTCCAGCATTTTCCTCAGTTTTAAAGGGGATGGTGCAAATGAAGGGTTTCAATAAACTGGCATCAGGGGAGCTAGGGAGCTCAAGTTGACATGCTTCTTTAACTGCTTCCAGATGCAAGTTGATGCATATTACACTGGTATTTAGATTTGGGAGGTCTGAAAGGAGATAAGAGAACAGCTTCTGGGTTATATGGAGAGCAGTCTTCTCTTTCTAGTAGTAGTCGTTTATAAGAGGCTGTGGAAGAGTGAAAATAAAACATCCAGATATGGACATTTATGGCTCAATAGTAGCAGATGAAATTGGGTAGAGCTAATCCTCCCTCCGTCTCGGGTTTGCATATGTGGATTTTTTTTTTTATTCTGGGATGTTTGTTATTCCAGAGAAATTGGGTGATGATGGAGTCTAGTTTCATAAAACAAGAAGGGCTTTGTTAAATAGACCAGGAGATTTTTAAATGGTCTGTTTTCCTCAGAAAACAGACCATTTAAAAACTCTTCCAATAAGGGAGAGAGGCAAGGTCAGCCAGTATTTTAAATAAGATTGTGACCTGGATATTAAAGGAGAGAAATTTTCTTGCTATTTTCTAGTAACCTGTGTTTCTAAATAGTTGAATTTGTTAGGATTCACTTTGAATGGAAAGGTTTTTTAGTATATCTGGGATGTGTAATTTGATAGGCATTAGCTCGTTCTTATTCCAGTTAATACAGTATCCAGAAAAAAACATTAATTGTCTGTAATATTCGTGGGATGCTCACCTCTGGGTTTCTTATATATAATGATATATCATCTGCATATGGAGAAATCCTATTTTGTATCATGTGTGCATCATAACCAGTAATAAGGGGTTCTGTTCGTATATTTCTGGCAAGAGTTTCTATCGCTAGTGCAAACAGGAGAGATGAGAGTTGACAACCTAGTCGTGTCCCTCTATGAAGTGCAAATTCCAGCGATATTGTTTTTTGTTTTTCAAAATTCTGGCTCCAAGACTTTTATAAAGTAGTTGGATAAATCTGATAAAATATTCACCTCATATGAATTTGTGGAGCACACCAAAATGATAATTCCACTCAACCTGGTCAAACGCTTTTTCTGCTTCAAGTGCAGGAATAATCAGGTCTTCATCAGATGCTCGTGCAGACTATAATACATTAAAGAGACCCTCAGGTTAAAAAATTTATTCCGATTTGGAATCAATCCTGTCTGATCAGGGTGAATGATTTTACTGTTAACTTGATTCAGTCTCAAGGCCAGGGCCTTGGTAAATATATTATTTGCTGTTCTTCAATTCTTTAGTTGTGAGCTATACGTTTTCTAAAGTTATAGGTTTATTTATGAAATATGTGTCTTCTTGGCTGAGACCAGGGACAGTGTAGCCATTTAAAAAAATTTAAATGGAAATAGGGTCTTTTTAGGACGTGGAACGTTCAAATTCTTCTTTCTCATTAAAAAAAAACCATAAACCTTCCTCAGAATCCTCACACACCAAAGTAGAAAGAAAAAATAAAAACCTGGCCTTAGTTACATGAAGAATGGTTTTATTTTAAATAATAGTATGATCTTCCCTGTCATTGGTATCAAAATGTGAACACTACAATAATTGAATAGACTAGATAGAGAAGTGGTTGAATAAAACCGTAACCCCGTGCCCTTAGATCCACACAGTTTTGTATGTTGATCTGAAGGTCATTAACAGTGTTGCCGAGAGAACGAGTGTCACTCTGCATTAGTCGACTGGTCTCATTCATCCATTCCATCCTGTCTGATAGGATATAGTCTTATATCATAAACGCTGTGTCAAATCTGAATTCACATAGACTGCATATAGTATATCGCTCCTGCTCCGATCCGAATCACACTAATGTATTCTTTTATTCAAAGGCTAGGATATAATGTTTCTCTGAAAATATCAAAAAGATGTTCGTACATAAAGATCCTGGTAAATCACAGTATCTGCAGCCGGTCAGTGTTGCTCTTGTCCAGACAGAAGCAACGGGAACCCTCCTCCTGATTGACCAAGAAACGACATGAAAATATAGCAATTAACCATAACAATGCTGCATGTGTGTCAGTCAGACGGGAAGTTTTAATGTGGGCTGTGGCCCAGAGGCCATGATTAGTGGGTTTAGTTTGTGTGGGTGTCTGTGTAGAGGGCACAGGGACAAATTGCTACATGTGATGAGTTTTTCATTTTCAGAACTAATTTCTGAATATCCAAGCAATCAGCCAAACAAACCTCTTGAACCTGTCACTTTACTGCATAATGGGGGTGTTTTATCAGTGAGGTGATTATTATGTTAGATCTTGCCACTCCAATTAGATCCTCTGGAGCAGCTGGGATGACATACAGTATCTTGAAGCCAGGAACTCTGTGTTAATCCAGGTGGTTTTCTAAAGACCATCCAGGTTAAATCAAGTTCAAATTATTGTTGCACCAAACTTTCTCGCATTCTCGCACAGTACATATGCAATTGACAGTGATAACAGTGGCAGATTCACCTCTCAAAATCTGGATTAGGTTTTGAAACAATGGGAACTTGATTTCAGATAGAGGAAGACAAAATTGGGTTTCTCATTTCTAGCTGTCGACAATTGATTTTGTTTGCTGAAATGAAGCTGTCGTTAGGAGATTGTATCAGCTGTAGCTTCCCTAGCTATTTAAGCCTCATGAGTTGGTTGGAAATCATATTTCTGGCTGACTGCTTAATGTTTCCATCTGACTTGTTTTCAAACTTAAACTAAAAGAGGTGTTGAATATGCACTTGTTGACTACATCCTTGATATAATGCTAAAAGACTGAGGCTGAAGCTACCTGTGTCAGGCAAAACGTTATCTGTTTAAAAGATAAGAAATCTTTTTATTCTTGCAGTTGTTGAACTTGAACTATTGAGTCCTAGTGGTGTAGTTTGGGTTAGATTTTTTGTTATTGTTCATATTTTCAAACAGTGCCCTTATGCCGGTTTATTTCTGGTGTTTGTAGCCTATGTAAGAGCAGTAAAACACACGCCTTACACTGCTGCTTTTTGGAGAAGGTAAAAAATAAACCACTATCCAAAATATAGTAGGCTATTGCTTTTACTACTACTCCATGTGCATTGCTTCATGCGTAGAAATCCATAACTTGGAATGGAAATTGTATTTCATTCCAATAATGATGGTTAAACTGTAAAAAATAAATACACATTTGGTTAATATTAGCCTACAGTATTTCCTCCCTCTGCTATTGTATTATCAGTCTGACAAGTTGCCACTGCTTCCTCCAAAGTGCTTATAGATGATGATCTAATGTTTGTGAGATATGTCTCCACAGTGATTAGCTAATATCTTTTCTCTTTGAGAATAAATTATTTAATTAGCTTGCCCTTTCCAGGGAGCTTAACCTTTTTAAATGTCAGGTTAAGAGGTTTTAAAATAAGTATGCCACATTTTCAGAAAATTCCTGTTTCAGGGGGCTCTTCATGACCTATAGAAGTGTGGCAAAAAGAAGGTCTGACAGTGATGAATCTTACAGCTCAGAGCAATTTGTTATAGTTCAGATATGTTCCTGGAAACCACTCTTAAAGCAGAACTCCCATTGAGCTGGACTGACCTGTCTTTGGGTCTGCATAGCAACCACCTATCCATACTTTTTGAGAGCTTAGGAAATTTGTCATATTAGGGTCGTGCTCAATGGGTTGCTTTCTTTCTACACAACGTTAAACAAAGGTCTGGGCTTCCTTGATGGGCAATAGAGGATAAAGTATAAGTATTCCCCTCAGTGACAGGGCCATTTGTTTGTTCTAAGGCAGATCAATCCAACTCTGTCTTCTCTGGCTTTCGTCTGCCATTGTTGTCACCACTCTAGCTGTCTTAAGAAATAATCAGCTTTCATGTCAAATAAATGAGATGTTTCATTGCCAGTGTTGCCCCGGCTCCACCACCGGTCAAAATAAATGGAAACGAAGGGTTATTTTGCAAGGACATACATACATGTAGAATAAACGTGGCCTAGCAATAAAGGCTTCTGTCACAGTGAATTGGATCACATTGACGACACATCTAGTGCACTTTACCTCCCAAAAAAAAAGAGAAAATATGTGAAAATTTAATGACTCTAAGAGGAATATGGTGTTCAGGAAAAGTGATGTGAGAGATGGGATAAACTGCTGCATGTCAAAGTAATGTCACAAGCCAGGATGTTAAAAATAAAACAGAAATTGTGTCTAAAAGTCTTGTTTTAGCACAGTCAGTGTTCATATTTTTATTTCAGGTTAATCTTGTAGCTCAAAATTGTAATCAAATCTTTTTTTTCGATTGAAAAATACAAACTACAGCATCATACTCTGCATGACAGCCCTGTGGATATCAGCTAAGCAGCAAGCAATATTCTTAATCTTCATGAACACTTGAAGTGACTGAAGTGCTTATAAAATAACCCCTCCAGCTGTCAGGTGAACACTGTATGTTCTAGACATATAGTAGAACATCTGTGTGTCCTCTGCTGGCATCGGTAAATAATGCACTCCTATGCATCGGCAGCCCGACTTAATATATAATTCACACAATGTATTCAGTGAGGCAGCCCTTGTACCATTCACGGTAGAGATGGTAACACTGCATAAACCTACTACAGTATGTAGGTATTGACTTAATTTACTCTTTGAAATGCTTTGTGGCAAGTTTGTTTTGTGTTTTGTCAATAGAACCATTATCACCACTCTACTACTCACCTCTTGTACCCACCCCCGATCTATCTTTACATAAAATCTTAATAAAAAGAATAAATTACTAGTAGTGTCGAAAATTTGCTCAAGTTCACATTATGAATTTTAAGGCTATATTTCTAGTATTCACTGTATTCTTTTTGGTTGCTTGTGTCTATCCTCTTTTTCTCTTTCACATTATTTTATCTCGTATGAGTCACCATTGATGGAAACCCTTATGAGGTGGCTCCAGCTCAGGCTCTGCTCTACAGTATTTTACAGAGTAACACAAGCGTGCAGATGGTTTTGAAGGCCTTGTATTCTGCACGTGGTGTTTATAGGCCGACAGCGGCCTTGCAGATGTCCTAATATAATTATAGCAATAGTTGTCTGCCAAACTGAACAAACACTGAAGCCTCTCTGCGCGCCACCGCCACCCGCTGCTGCCACTGACAGCACCCTACATGAGAATATGCAAATATGCATCAAAACAGAGAAAATTTACATTAGACTTACTATTCCAAGGTGATATTTGTAGGGTGATTTATATTTGAAGAATGCTTCATTCTTATTCATGTGCAGACAAGCTGCCTGGTCTTGGCCTTGTCAAGCACTCGTCAGTATCATACATGAGAAATGTTGCAGTTGAGACTTGTTGGATTCTGTTTAGTCAGGCAAAAAGGGAAAAGTGGCTTCATTTCAACTTGCACTGCTAAACTATTCTATTGAGAGCATTGCATTAGCTTGATTACAGTTTTATCTGTCAAATGAATGCGCAGAAATAGCTGACATAACATTATGTTGCGAATCCAATTTCGTATTGATTGACAGCGCGAGATTCACATAGTGCTTCCTGCACTATTAGAGCATATTGCAGTGTTATTTGAATTGGAAAGAGGGGGCATTTGCTGGGAGTAATTAGTTAAGCTCCTCTGACTTTGGAAATTTAATTGCAGGTACAGTAGAACTGGCTAACAATGGGATAACTGAAGCATTACAGTCTGTGAGGGACTAACAAACAAAAGGAGCCTCCCTCCTGACAAACAACACTGGAACACACACACACACACACACACACACACACACACAGAAGGACACACAAACATACCAGCATGGACATCACCGACATACATGCACACTTAATAAAGCATACATCAGCTGCTGACCTCTTGATTCTTTGATCCATTAATGATATGCAATATTCATTCTCCTAGCTACTGAATGTTTCATTATAATTTCAGGGATGTGGAGTGCATTATTAAGAAGTACGGCACATACTATCTACAGTATGTTTATCATTTATCATGTGCTGTTGGCTTAGTGTGCTCTTCCTATGAAATGCTTCCTATGACCTTGAATGCTGCTTTCATGTATTTCTGTATGTTGGAAGTCAAAGCATAAGGGACTACCATTAGATTAATATTGTGTACTAAATGTCCCTGAAATCCTCTATGTCTGTTGTACAAAGATAAATATTTTCCTTGCTTTTCTAATATGCTTGTGGTTATTATCATTTCCCACAATTTATCAACATGTAGATTTAGTGCTGTTTATCATGTTTGCTGTTTAGACTACATAAAAACCTCATGTAACACTGTTGTTAAATCTCCTCAAACTGTAGTATTTACTAAGAGAAGATTTATCATACACTATAATAAGTAGGATTGATTTCTCTTTACATTAGCAGGTTTATCTTAACACCCATCATAGCTGAAACATCAATCACAAACAGTGCTGGTTACATGTCACAGTGGACACTGGTAATTATTTAAAAGTATTAATGATATTTTGCCTCACCTTTCCCATTATCGGTGGCATCCACTTTGTTTTCCTCTCAATTAGGCACGCAGGCAGTGAGCAACACCCCTCTCCTGTTACTGGGATATGGTAACAGAGGCCATGGGGGGAAGGGAAAATAACAGGCTGCAGTTGTTGTTATCACTGCTGCTGCTGAGGGATTGTTTTGAGCATTTTCTTGGCTGCATTTCATTTCATTATTCTCTCCAATATAACTTGCCTCCACCATTAAACCTCTGTCACTCCTTTTTGGTGGTCTAAAATGACTGGGTCACTGAAACCTGAGTCAGAACCATGATGTGCTTTTTGGTGGGGTTTTTATCTGTGTGTTTTTTTTGTTTTTGTTTTTTTTGACGACATTGCTGTGCAAGGGCATTAGGCAGTAATAAAAACAACAGCAACAACAACAAAAAAGCCTGGAACATGATGAAGGCAGTTGTTTTTTGACAGTAATAGACAAGTGGCATCTGACATGTTCCTTTGGCCATAGCTATTACAAGTAGCTCAGTTTAGAAAATGGTCATGGATGTTTACATTATCAGACAGGTCTTTAATAGCCACATAAGGATCTGGGATTCTTATTATTTATAATTCTTTTATTTTTTTAATTTATCAATTTAATCAATTAATCTGCTAATTAACAATCGTATGGCATGTTAAAAACAGTCAAACATGCTCAAAAATGCCCAATCAAAAACGTACTCAGACATCTTCTTACAACAGATTGACTTTTTGCCCAACTAATACCCGAAACCCCAAATATGTAATTTATAATGATGGAAAGAAGAGGAAATCAGTAAAACCCTAAACCTGAGAGGCTTTAAAAATTTTAAGCATTGTTAGTAGTTGAAACGATAATTTTGAGTAGCTAAAATTTGCACTTTTACTACCTAAAATCAGCCTTTTCAGAAGCTAAAACCAGCATTTTTAAAGGGTCGGTGTATAAGAATTGGACAAATGTCGAATTCATACTCCAAACAGACAAGGGGCAGAATATTAGAAGAAAGTTGGGGTGTCCAACCCTATCGTAAGACACAAAGAAATGTGCTCTACGTTCCCTTAAATGACTTCAGTGTTAATCAATTATCACATTAGTGTCCAGATTTTTTCTGTTGACCCACTAACTGTGCAATCAAGCTTCTCATTTCAGCACTAGACCACATAACACTTCCTGACCGCCCGCACGTATGCACTCATAGCAGAATTAACCAGAAGTGCCCTCTGATCTTCCTTTGTGCACACATGCATATATGCATAAACATGTCTGTCCAGTACATACTTGTGTGTTAACGAGAGGTACTCTTCTGCGTGCAGACGGCCTCTTCCATGTAGCTCAAACCTCATGTGGTGAAGATGTCTTCCTGCCACGCTGTGCTGACTGCTGCGGTCGCATGGATGTGACTGTGCAAAGCCCCAGGCAAGTGAGTGAAGTGCGTCAGCCTGTGCAGCAGATAACACCGCCTCTGTCACACTCAGGCCAAAGACTGTTTGCTGGGGAGCCAAAGCGCGTGATGGGTTTGTGACACAGCATGCAGTGGCATTCAAATAGTGAAACTGGGATAGGCACTTTTTTCCTATCCCTTGAACTGTGTCACATTATTTATCTTATGCCACATGATGTGTTTTCATTTTCCTCATGGGGAGTTCACAAAGACTCCTCCCGAACATCTTTTCCATCAGAATGGCCTACGATTGACATATGATGCCAAGTTTTATCCCACTGGAGATTTTTTTTTACACTTTGTTAGCCAAATGTAGTTTCCACATTGCACAGTGTTTGCAAAAATGTTTTATTCAACTAGACTTGTTGTGTCTTTACATCTGTGTGACTCTCAACCTCAATAGCAAGTGCTTCTCCAGCTCCTTAGGCCATTGCCTTCCCACAGTCGCTTTCATGGCAAGAGGCACTGACAGAATAAAAAAGAGCTCATTGAGAGCAGAGTCTCTTATCAGCCTCAAACATCTGGCCAAGACTGATGGGCTCTTGGAATAGCTCTTCAAATATCAGTGAGTTTGAGCAGCATAATGCTTGTTTAACTGCATCCTTCCTACAATACTAATTCACTTCTTCTCATTATGTGTCTTTCACCAGAGGAAGACATTTCTATGATTGCTGAATTTCATTCCTCAGCAGGGTAGAAGGGATGTGAGGTAGTGCACTAAGTGGTAGGAAAAAGAGAGATTGAAAGGTGAGTCAAGTCATATGCAAGCTAAGGAAATGAAATATGATGTGACCAGTCCCAATTATATATTACTAGTCAGAAAAATATTTAATTTTCAAGCTTTTAAGTGTTCAAATCTTTGACATGAAAAGCAATTTTCTCTGTTATACACACAATTGCAGCAGAGAATGGGTCTTGCTAAATTGGAGTCATCATCACTGATTTGAAACATATGGCCTGGACGCATTGCAACTGATTAGATTAAAGCCCCAAGGTAATCTGCACCAGATTTAAGAATTTATCCAAACACCTGGTTCTGTATCTGCAAGTCACTGGATGCCAAGCCTCTGAGTTCGAGCAGATGTGTCATACCGGGCTAGTTTTGTTCTTGTCACAGCAGTATGACATGGGCAAGGTGGACCAATCAGTTATGTTCACGTTTTATTTTCTCTTGATCACAGAAGAATTATTTTTGCTATGTCCACATAACAGTCTACATGTCTACATGTTTTCTTGCATTAATGTAATAATTAATTTGCAATGTAATCACCAATACATGACAGGAATCTTTTGGTCAGGTGCAGCTGCAGTAAGCTCAGTTTTAGCTGTTGATTTTCTTTTTTTACTTATTGGTTTTCTTTTTGGCATGTTCCCCTTCTCCCATTCATAAAGGCCAAATCCTCATTTACCACAGAACCCACTGTGCTAACTCCAACTGTTCACCCGGGGAGGGTGTAGACAGCCATGTGCTTTCCTCCAGTACACATGGAGTCACCAGCTGCTCCTTTTCATCTGACAGCCAGGAGCTGCACTAGGAGGGTGTAGCGCATGCAGCGGTTCAAAGAATCTCCTGCAGATCTGAACCCAACTCCTCACAGACGCCCTGGCCAACCAGTAGGAGTCACCAGTGCAGCTACAAGGAACACTACCACATGGGTTTTCGAGAACTCGCTTTTTGCTTCCTAAGGACTTGCAACACAACCCCCATTTTTTTTTTTTTTTTTACTTTATTACATTTAGATAAGATAGAACATTTAGAGCCCAAATGGCTCTTCGTCAGGTACAGAGGTCACCGGACAGTTTTTGGACTTTTGGAAAGATGTGCGCGTGTTTTGCACACTGGTTGCTTGAATAAAATGACGGGTCAAAGACACAAATATACCTGTTTCTTGTGAAATACTGGATGCTTTCACTCCTTTAGGCCACAAAAAAATCTTTCATATCAAACTATCAGAGAAAGGCAAAATACTGTCGTGTTATTATTTTTTATGTATTTCATTTTGCAGTTTTGCCTGTCTTTGATATTCACAGTGTAACCAGAGAGACAAGAAACATGGGGAAAGTGGGGTATGACATGCAACACACGTCCCAGGATTTGAGCCATGAACACTGTGGTAATGTTCACGTTCTGTTAAAATTACGCGACCAGGTCACCCTCACATTCAGGTTATTATCCGGAATATTTAATATTAGGTCACAACAAACTAAATTATTTCACTTTAAAGGGTCATCAGGCAATCTGATTACACCCGCTGAGGATATATTATTATCACATTACACATGTTTTTGTTGCATGATCACAACAAGAAAGTTTGTGCTTGAGTTCGATCATGAGAAAACTCATGCTTGTCATGTTAAGACAACAGAATAATTATCCTGTCATCGTGAGCAAATCAAATGTGAAAATAAGTACACCCAAGATTACTAGAGTCCAATAGAGACAAAGAATGTCAGTTTTTAGTAAATGTTATAGTCTCTAACTTATTTGCTCACGTATCCTCAAAGAGGCAGTGATGAAGATCTCATCCTGTTGTGTTAGGAGGAGAAGCCAGGGAGCGAATGAATAATTCTTGCTGGTGAGGCTTGCACTGCTCTGAGCTATAGCCTGTGAATCATCATCACCATGAGATAAAAGGCAACATCTTTTCATCTATTTTTCAGTCTTTTCATTTCTCCTGCTGGAGTAACTTTCCTGCGACTTCTTTCAAATCCAAAAGGCATAAAATTATTTTTTTTTTTCCATATACAGTAGATCGTATCTGTGAATTTTTTACACTCGTGACAAAATTGAATTCCAGCAGAGGTTGAGCCTAGAGGATAATGCAGCATGGCCAAAATGTCCTAATTGAGAATAATGCAGCACAATCATCATCATTTAATATCAATTACACCGATCGGCCACAACATTAAAACCAGTTCCCGGTTTTAATGTTGTGGCTGATCAGTGTATATTAAGGCCTTATCTCTACTATCTGGGCTCCATTTGTAGTGAATAATGTGTTTTCTTTATGGAGATTGTTTGAAATAATGCGTGATTAGCTCAGTTCAAACCGGGAACCAGCATGCATTGTAAATGATGACTGTAAAATAAATGGCTCCTGTGGTATTAAATCAATCAAATATTTTATACAACATTTTAGCTGACCAACATCAAAGGTGGTCTTCTTATTTCCATTGACTTATTACCTCCTTTATCTTATTACCATCAACATCTCAGATCCAGGTATGATATGATGCGGGCTTGTGGAGATGGCGGACCCGAGAAGTCAGCGGGTCAGCAGTTTGACATTGGTCATTATGACTTCAGCCATTGAGGTCACGCAACCGACGTCCTGCGACTTTGACACAGAGGTTGCGGCGACCAGAGAATCGATGTGATGTCATTCCAGACTCATCCCCAGAGGCCCCGTGAGTTGTGGGAACAGAGATCAACTTTGACCCCGCTTGGAAAGGAAATCCTCCCCTCCGATGACTGGGTCGTGACACATTATTACTTGAATGATTAACAGCACACTTTCAAACACATGATCCCAGTTACACTGATATTATTCAAGTATGGAATATAAAAGTGAGAAATGGTACAGCTCATCATCATAAAGCTTGACACAGTAGGCAGTTTCTCAGACTCTGGGTGTGAAGTCCTAATCTGTTCACCTAGACGTGAACACTGGCAAATGCAGCTCTGTATTCACCTACTACTGTGTTGTTTATTTGTCAGTGATGCTTGATTGGCTGCATCTTAGTAGCAGAGCCTTAACCAGTGGCTGATTTACAGTAGTGACCAGTCATTCCTATTTCTCCAAGATCAGGTTTCAAAGTGTCACTGCACGCTAAAAAGTTTAAACAATGCACGCAGTCTTTCCGATGTTAAAGACACTTCCGTGCCTTGCAGTAACGATAGCGGGAGTCTCAGCTATTTGCAATGCAATTAAAAACTCCATTTTCAAAGGCTTTGCTGAGGGTGATAAATGAGTCAGTAATCCCTTAATTGTCCTCTCTTAGGCAGAATCACAGGAATGATAGTTTCATTAGAGACAGAGTCAAACTTAAAGTAAATAAAAATGAGATTATTATAATGATTATCTCCAAAGAAGGCGAAATGTGTTTTATACGCTGAGAATTTCATGCGAGGTGTAGGAAAGACAATGCGCCCAAATGTAGTTATTTTCATGATCATTTTCAGGACCATAGACAGCTCTGTTTGACTCTGTGTCCCTACAGTGTTTCCCTCTGCCAGGACACCGTTTAATACGAGTATGTGTGGGTGTGGGTATCCAGGCATGATGTGTTTTCAACTTGTCGTCGCTTACCGCTCTGGCTCTTTCTAACCCTAAAAAAGTCGTTGTTTCTCTCGGCTACGCTGGAGCTAAAAGGTGGACAGCGGAGGACCCGACGCGGACGTTCGTGGAGGCAAACTTTTCGCACATGTTCCCACTGTGGGATGTGGCCGCCGCACCTCCGCGTTCGCCCTCAAATGGTGCAAACGCAGCGTCTCCGCTGATCCTCGAGATATGCCGCAGCTGCCGCAGCAGCTGGAAGTGGCCGGGCCACTCAGAATCACCGGCCACCTGAGACTGCAGTGTTTCTATTCATTCGGCCGGCGGTGGGCTAATATTGACAATTGCCGCGCTCCTTCCGAGCTGTGGTAATGTAGCGGGCTGAGGTATTTTAATGTAACGTCAGATCATGTTTGACCAACACTGGCCCGCGCCGCGACGGGTCCAATCGGAGTTCAGATCATTTCTCCCACCAGCCCACCCCTCCTCCCTCCCACTCTCTCTCTCTCTCTCTCCTTTAGTTGCAAAAAATGCTCTGCAGCTGGGCTGCACCTCAATGAACCTAATTGGTGCACTGTGAGCGACCATCATCTATCCACTGGATTTCCATCGCGCCCGGCTTTCATTCAGAACATATGAATTTGCTCAGACAGACCCTTTTCAGGACTTGAACAGATAGGTCGGGGGAAAATGGCACAACGCGTGGTTTTGTTCCTACTGTGGCTCGTTGAAAGATCAATCGCAGGATTTCCCAATCAGATTAATATCGGTAAGTGTTTTGCTGCGTTAAATTGTGGTTTGTATATGGAGAAATCAAATGCAACATTGCAGTTCGATAACGGAAAGATGTGTGCTGAGCGCAGAGCTCTGCGCAATGACAGAGACTAACTTGATTTTACATATGCTGCGAGCTTAAAGCCGCTGATTGTTGAAAACTAGATTAAAGCTGCAACCGGCGTTGACAGTGTCATTGTAATCATTGTCTGAAAATAAGTGGACTGTCTAATAAGGAAGACGGGAGACGGTCAGCTCGATCTGAAGAGTTACTGACAGGCGCACTGGTTAAAAAAAAAAAAAAAAAAAAAATGCAGGATATTCTTTCACGTAACAATTAGCCTGCTTTAGATCACAATGGGAAGAACTGCATAAATTGCAGTCCAAAACTGACACTAGACTAAGAGGCAGAGATGCGAGTGTGAAAGCCTTGTCTGATCCTGGTTTTTATCTCTTCAAGGGGGACTGTTCATGCGTTCCACGGTGCAGGAGCACAGCGCGTTCAGGTTCGCTGTCCAACTCTACAACACCAACCAAAACACCACTGAAAAGCCTTTCCACCTCAACTACAATGTCGACAACCTTGAGTCGTCCAACAGCTTTTCAGTCACCCACGCGTGTAAGTGTGCTTCCAATTCTGTCATGTCCAGATTCACACCACTTCTGACCACGCAGAATGAGCAGAATTATTCATTTCAAACTCATATGGAGCTTATAGAGGCTACAGCTCAATCCGGGGGGAGCAGTAAAGTTCAGCTCCCTTCCCTCTGGTTCATGAAGTCTCAACGGGAATAACAGAAACATTTACAAAGACAGAATTTTTCTAATGTACACAGTGTTCTTCCTGCAGTTCATCCTACATAGTATTCTTCAGTTTAACCACATGATGTACGTTGTTTTTGCCTGTCTTGAGTTTTACAGAGCTGATATTTAACAAATGCATGAATCCCACATTGAAAGATAAGGTCCCTAGGCAACATGCTGTATATACATGCTGGCCGTGAGGAGAGAATACAATTAACATAAACCTGGTGTCAAGGATTCAGTGCTGGAGGAGTTCATATTTTGTAGTGTGGAACAAAATTGGATGGAGGCATGAACTGTTTCGTAAATATCCTTAATTTTCATCACATAAATGACTATTCAATTCACTATTAAAGAAAGGATTTAAATCAATATGATATGGTATCTTGATTTTTTTTTTTTTTATGCCTTTTTATGGGTCTTGTTATGTGGGTATGGCCATCCCATTGTGCAACTGGTGCACAATGCAGTTTTGATTTGTAGCTGAACAAGAAATAACTTTCTTTCTCTAAATCCCCTTTGGCAGCAGTTTCTTGAAATCAGCAGAAACAGAGCGGACTAAAGGGGAAGAAATAGACCCGAGAATGCCATTTTGTGATGTCATTTTAAATGATGGGTTCAGTTTGGCTGAATGTCCGACTTTGGAGACACACAGCTCTGTGTCACCGGTGTGGCTCAGCCAGTCTAAACCCTTCATGGCATGGTTATAATGGCCTCTGTGACTCTCCATGTGCCAGAGCATCTCCGCCTGCTCCGTCCTCTGACTCCCCGTGTTACAGAGCATCTCCCCGAGCATTGCAGAGTCAGCTCATTAGCACCCAGCCCTCATAGCACCTCACTGTGCTGTCATTGGGTGAAAGGGGAAAAAAATCCATAGCTCCCCAACCAACGCCAGCAAATGAGTTGGGCCGAGACCTGCAGAGGAGGTGGGTCTGAGCAGTGAGGGAGATGAAGCAGAGCGTCATATCACAAGAAGCAGAGATGCAAGTGCCCTAACGAAGGCATCCATAAGAAACAATAAGCAAATGAGAGAGAATAAATAATAGATAGTGCTGTGCAATTTCACGCATGTTGAAGAGGAAGGGAAGCATAGGAGAAAAAGGCTCGATATCAGAATCTAATTAAATTCAGGGGTAGACAGAGCCTCAGTGAGAGGAAGGGGTTCCTGTGGGAGCCATGGCCCCGTTTCTTGAATCTTGCCGCCACATCTTAGCATCTCCATCAAGAGCACTGTCTCAGGCCTTCCTTGAACTTCAGATACAAGAAAACTGTGAACCTTTACCAATGCAAAGAAACCAACGCTTAGAAGAAATGTATCATTAAGTGATGCAAAAATAGGAGGGTGATTGTCAAATATCATTATAATGTTTGGCGAGAGCAAATCTTTGATGTGTATATTAATAGTCTGCTCATCTTGAAATTTCTACTTGTTTTTAGCCTGCTACATTATACAGAAAGAAGTTTTATTATATTTATTTTTTACGCTAATTGTAAAATAAGTAAGTAATAATCAATAAACGTTGACCAAAGACTGTCCCAAAACCAGTCTGAGATGCACTTCAAGGTAGTGCTCTGAGACTCTTGTCAAGCTGAGCTCGCAAACCGCAGACAGCCCATGCTGATCTCGCAACAGTCCACAAGCACTTCAGATTGTCTCTACCAATGTAGTGAACAAAATAGAGATGACGGTTATTAAATATCACTTATCTGCTGACTTCCAAAGCCTGTGAGGCTCTGCCTCTAGTGAGTGAAGACCTCTTTTGTTCTGAGTTTTACATGTCAGCGCCGTTGTTTGTTCTGCAAGCCGTCACAATTATTTAGTGGACATTCAAATTCCCTTTCTCATCATTATCCCCATGTGGATGACTCAGATACTTTGCGAGCAATAGCACGTCTACTTTATGATTGGACAATCTCAGACAAGATTTTATAAAAATGGCATTTATGCGGATTTCGGGAGTAAATCTATTTTGAGGCAACTTTCATTAGTTTGATCCAGATGGAATCTGGCTTGCTGAGCCGTTGAAATTACAGCTTTTTTTGTTTGTTTGTTTGTTTGAACTTCTCTTTTCTTGCTGCTGATGTTATTTTGCTTTAGTTTGTATTCTCTGTTTACTCTGGGAGAGAGGGTGCCAAAGCCCCCTACTCTGACTCATCATGTAGATCATTCCCCCTTGCTGTACTTTCTTTAAAAGTAATATTATAGAAGGAGAGGAACAAAAGGATGTGCATTCAGTTATTCAAATTAAACTTGCTGGAGTTTATTTTGCTTTTTAGGAACAAAATATTGAAATCCTCAGGTATAATGAAGGCACAGTCTTGTGTCAGAACAATTTCTTTCAAGTCAGTTTAAAGCCTTATGCTATTAATTGAATTAGTGACCAGAAGCAAAACAATGTGTGGCTTCAGTAATTCTCAAGGCTTGGCTTTGTACTGCAGAGGCATGGTATGTGCTTTGATGGCGAGGCTGTTGTTGCTTTGAAGTGACATCAGAAATTGTGAAATGTGTAATTACCAGTGCAGGGTCCATAATAGCTGTGGAAGCTAGGAGTCAGGTATGCTCACAGAGGAGTAGTTCAAAGCAAAGGGTTACCAGTCTGAAAAAAGCCGAGCACACAGCATTAATGTTCCTGATGGTCACGGCTAGCCAATTTAATGACACTGCCATCCTTTTCTCTCCTGTTTACTCTTCTTCAACTTCTTCCTTTACCTGAGGCGAAAAAAACCATCAACACCCCCCCACGCACACACACACACACACCTCTCTGTGCCACGCTATTTATTAGATTACTCGCCTTGATTCCTGTTATAGGCAAATTTTGCAATGCTTGGCTTTTGAATCTCATCTCCCTGTTCCTCATTCCTCATTCTGTCATTAAGCTAATGGTCTGTGTCCCCTTTGCCAGCCTCTTTACATGTGCCTACCCCTCTTTTATTGAATCCTCCAGGTCCTTAAACCCTGGCAGTAGCAGAGCCTTCTTCGGCTGTGCCATTCAGCCACCTTCTCCCACAGCTGTAAGCGACTGTAGACAAAAGTGCCTCGCTCCAGGAGTAAGGCAAAGAATGCAGGATAAAACAAGAGTTATTGTAATTGCATTTCTCTGTTTGTAAGGTGAGAAAGAGGAGAGGGACAAGAGAGAAACGCAGAGTGACTGTGAGGTGCAATATGTTTTATTGTGAATGGAGGGAGGATGAGGCTAAAGGATTAGTCTGACATTTTTGGTAATACGCTTATTTGCTTTCTATCCAAGGCTTAGATAAGAAGATTGATACCACTCTTATTTCTGTACAGTAACAACAGCAAGCTGGAACATCAGTGCATTGTTGTTTTTACACTTCGGTTTATGTACAGATTAAACAAAGAAAGTATAATGTGTTAATTATTGAGCCTTAGAGGTGCTGGTAGTTGTATTTTGTTTCCTTTGGACAGAGTCTGGCCAGCTGTTTCCCCCTGTTTATTGTCTTTGTGGTAAACTAAGCTAAACTACTCCTAGTTCTAGCTACATACTTACTGTAAAGACGTGAGTGTGGTATCAATGGCCTCAGATGTATTTCCATAAATGGTGAACTATTTTTTTTTAACCTGGCTCTACGTGAATATCAGTTTACTCACAGTATGGGATGCTAGAATTAGCATTGTTGGTCTGAAGTAATGTCCAGAAAAATTAATTATCGCACATTATCCATGTGCTGCATTCTGCCAGGATGGTGTATTGCACATATTGCAGGGTGATCTATGGTGATAGTACGTGAGCAAGATTGTAGTGGGTACAGTATCAGGGTCAGAACAAGTGTGGAGGCAATTATTAATTATTAAATCAGAAAACTCCAGATGATGCTTGTTTTTTACATGGATGTGGTATTATCAGGATCAGGATTATCATAAACACTCAATAACACAGCACACAAGTCAAATTTTTGTCTAGACACAACACATCCTTGGAAGCGCCTTCTTCACTGACCTTTACGCCCACCCAAACAGCGCTAGCTCTACACATGTAGCTAAGAAACACCAACAGTCTCTTTACACTGGCGGCCTCCACTACGACTGAGCGCATGTGGCAAATGGCATATGTTGTGAAGCACAGACGAAAAAGCCCTTACCCAATCTTTGCATGTATTGTTGTGTATAGCTTTTGGGGCTGTTGTTGGTGTTGGTGGTGTGTGAACGGATGGTAAACAAAGCGACAGGGAGACATGTTTTTCGCAGCGCATGGCCTGACAGAGACAGGCCATGGTCGAGAGAAGCTCCTCAGGTGATTCTAGTAGTGCCGCACTTCTTGTCCTTGCAGGCTGTAACTCGGTTTGAAAGGTGTGACCGGAGGAACATGGCAGGGGAGGCTTGGAAAGAGAGGGGGAACTGAGTGTCAGGAGGATAGAGATAGAGAATGCAGTAAGAGGAAGCAAGAGGAAAAAGAATCTGATAAAAGTATGTTCTAGAGGTTGCTTATCTTAGAGACATTGTGTGTGTATGAGTGTGAGAGACAGAGAGAGAGAGAGAGAGACCGAGACAGAGAGGCTTCGTCAGACTTAGGGGGTTGTACCAGGACATGCCATCACAGTCCAGCTGTGTTGGAGGCACAGATGGAGGTTTGTTAGTGGATGCACAGGCATGTTCATATGTACGCATGTGTGTGCACATATGCACAGAGCCGCACAGTAGGCGTGTGCAGTCACATATACATATACAGGCACATCCTGTCTCGCTCTTCACATTTGTTACTGAGCAAATCTCACTCTTTTGTACTAAAGCTCCCATGAAACTCTTCTTTATTCATCCAAAGTAAAGGCCTCGGTAAAATATTACTGGCCCACCCTGTTTCTCTTTGTGCAAAAAGCACAAACGCCATTTTAGAAAATATCATTTTTTAAGGATATGCAGGCTAGGATTTATGTGAAAAACTAAACATGCATCAAGTTTATTTGATAAGCACCATTACTGCGCAAAGGTCTCTGAGAGAAACATGAGCCACAGTACAGTAACGTCATGGTGTGACTTCGAGGCCAGCAGGCCTGGCGGTCTCAGAGGCCTGCTGAGGTGACTCGATGTGGGTCTCAGTCAGATGAGTGGCACAGTAACAGCTCTGGACGAGGTTACATGCTGTGGGAACTGCAAGGTCTCTGAGAGGGGAGCAGGACAACAGCAGAAGGGGATGACTGACAGCACAGTTCAGATAGTGAAGGTTGAGGCAGAGAAAGGGTGGAGCTTCTGTCACATTTTATGATCTTACTGAGATTTGAAAATGTCAGGCAGAGTTATTATCATTATTTTCTTAGGAACACTCCAAGTAAATACAAATTTGCATAAAACGAATATTAATTTTTACTACAAGTGTTACAGTAATTGCTACTACATTACAACACGCTTGTTTAAATTTAGTACTAAAGAAAATCTAATAACTTATCCTAAATTTTATATAATTTTCTTGAAGTTTTGCTGGCATGATTACAATGACTGCTACTGTTTGTTGTGGTCACATGAGGTTAAAGCTTTCTCACACAGAAAACGCTGGAAAGCTGGAAAAATTCCAAAGGCCAAACCTCCAAAGGGAACAATATTTTTGACCTAATTTTCTAGCCATGAGATGCCGTCCGCTGTATTTTTATTTATTTTTTAAGTCAGGCACATAGCTGGAGCTGTAATGAGATTCAGAATAGAAAACACACAATACACTCCAAGGCAGATTCAACACAATGAATTTTTAATCAGAATATCAAAAGATCCTCTTAAACCCAACCTGAGGAGAAGTGTTGCTGTCGGAGTGTTATTTGTCTTGGAATCAATGACGCTGGCAGATGTTGTTTGATAAAACAACAGCTTTCCTCCCTCGCTGCCGTGGTTCTTTCAAATCTCCATATATCTTTCACAAACACTGGGCATTTGGCCATTTCAGCAGCTATGGCATATAAAAAAGCACATAGTGTAGGGACAGATTTTTGATTCGGAATATCAGTAAGTCACATCATAGATTTACATTGATACTTTTAAAGATGTCTCTTGTCCTGACAGTTTCCAGTCTTTGGGATGTTCGGGTCTTTGAATTTTCCTATTGATTTCCTTTATCTATCTGCTCAATTTTCTAGGGCAAATGTGATAAATTGCAAGTGAGAGGAGAGATTAAGTTGAAATGATTATAGATGGACTGTCATGGCAACCTAAAGATATCATCACCCCACAATCTACAGTTATTTCGAATAGTCAGCACAGTCCACATAGAACCACTGTCAACAGTAAAGTATTGTATTCACATGATAACAGATGCTTTTTATACAACAGTAATTCTGGACTGCAAGAAGTGCTTTAAATGTGTCAGTTGACATAAGGGATCGCTCATAAAGCTTTAATGTTTTGATGGATTTTGTTGACAATAAAATTTCCAGATCTATAAAAACAATTTACACCACAGTTGAACATTGAAAACAGCAATCTTGCCATTAACCATTAACTAGAATATGTTTAAGAATACAGAATACTGACACATATGTGAGCTTTATTGCAAAGCTATTAATGCAAGGCGTAGATCAAGCCCCCTTTTTTCATCAGCAGACATGATGCGACATTACAGTCCATCTATGCTCCACACATCTGTACACCACTGTTCAAATAATAGAGTTGTTTCTCAGCTATAAGTCAACAATGACTGTCTAAGTCTGTGTTCCCTTCTGTGCAGGGGGAAAACTGTTATAAGACAGTGATACAGGCTGTTTCTTATGATAAGAAAAAGTCTGTGCATGTGGTGCATGTTAGGTAAAATAAACAGGGGGCAAATTGCTATTGTGAACTATTCATGTCAGTTGCATCAGGGATATGTCTCCCAGCAGTCCAGCTCCAAGTAATTGCTGCTTTCCATTTTGTTTTCTCAATGAGCAAAACCTCTCTCAAGGAGAGTGGGGTATGTCGTTTGTGGTGGAGATTATTTTTCATTTCAAAACGTCATTTGCCCTCATGCACCAGTTGTGGAAAGGCAGAGATGGAGCAGAAGAAAGGAAGCGCATTTTCAAAACTTGTCACTATTAAAGATCTCTGACATTACAGTCAGCATTTTTTACTTCTACTCCCCCTCTCCGCCATTCTCATTTCTATCTCTCTCTCTTTATATATATTTAATCTCTCCCACAAAGCCCATTACAGCTATGTTCCTGCAGCCTTTGCAGTCACACTCAGCTGGCTATTGGCCATTCACTACACTCCCCTACAATACCCGTAATCACTGAATCAGTAATCCTCTACTTGAGCTGGAATAGCACATCATGCCTCATCGGAAGTAGCTGCATTGGTCTGGCTTCACTGGGTCCAAAAGGAAAAGAAACTCTGTAGTCTTCCTGCTGACTGCATTGTCCTAACCAAGGTCACAAGGCTTATGAAGGAAAACACTTCTGAGCCTTTTATTATTTCTCAGAAACGCATTTACTGGCACCTATGTGCTGCCTAATCTTGGCAGTCCACTTGGGTTGCATTATCAGCTGTTTATTGTTTCCCTCTATATGTGTGCAGTGGAGTATAATTTATTTGCTAAAGACAGTCAAAAATGAAGAGGAAATCAGGGCGGTGTTATGATGAATACAAAACACCAACAGGGAGTGTCACGATGTTCTCTCCAAACTAGTAAATATTGGATCACAGTGCGAAGGGGCTTCCAGCTTCCAACTCTCCATCTGCCGACTGAGCAGACTGATCCGCACGGTTCTGGCCTGTTTCAAAAGAGCCAGTCGCTAGCAGAGCCCTGCCAAAGCTGCATTTCTGTGCAGAAACAAGGGCTCCATCATAACTGATTGCTTGTGACAGTTCACAGTCGCTGGGCCACTGAAGCATCATAACCTTGTGAAACTAGTGTATGGGCACTCTAGCATACAGGCTGAAGGAGAGGAGGAAGAAAAAAAAAAGATATTAGCATATTCCTTGCAGTGATACAGAGATGCAAATAAGACATGCCATGCCATTAATAGCCTCTGTGGTTAATATTAAACACATCTTATGTAATGAAAGACATAATGCAGACTAACACCTCTGGAGACAGGGTGAATTTATAGACAATTACTGCAACTGTGATTGCAGTTGAAGATTGAAGACCCCAGCAATGTCAAAGCAGGGTCTTTTGATGTGTTGGAATAAGCTGTTGATGACACTGAAACAGGAATACTTTCTGGCAGGCCCGAAGAACAAACTCAAGCCACTCAAATCACTTTAGTTGCGTTGTCACCATAACAAGCGACAATATATTCCTGAATGTTCAATGATCCACATTGAGTGCACGAGTTTAATCAAATCTGCATGAATGCTGTAAAGGGTAGAAAGATAATCAAATGGCCACGAATAATATGCTGGGAATTATTTTGTTGGATGTAGGCGACTACAAAGCTCCGAGTTGCTTTGACTCATCTGCTGCTCGGTCATCAAGCAGGTGGTTGCCATTGCTGTCCATCAGTTTGTTAAACTTGTATCAAGCAGATGTATTTAAGCATGTGAAAGAGAAAAACATTTAAAGTTGACGCAGCGGTGTGGTTTTACTTTACATGCCTCTTACTTGGTTCTTCTGTCCTTAGGGTTCACTATCCCCATGAGTGAGAATTAAGTGAACACGATGGGCTCGCTCAGCCATGACTTTCCTCTGTTTCTCCCTCCAATGGTTAATTCAGAGAGTGCTGTTGTGTGGCTCTTGCCATTTCACACATGGCTACGTAAAACCTGTGGGCGGTTGCTCCCAGGCCACTGTTAATGTGTGTGTGTCCATGCATGACTGTGTGATGAAATATTGAAGTGTTCTATCATCGACCATTGGGTAGCCGCTGGCGCGATTCCTGTCCCTTAATTTTATTTTTCCTGCCTTCTTTATCTTGGTGGCGTGGCTTTATTTTCCACGGCGTGGCGCGCAGATCATGAAGGCGAACCTCATCTGGACCCATGACAGAGCTAATCCATCGCAGCTGCAGAATGAAAAGGCCGTTTGGAGTGAATCCATTCCAAAGGCCTCAATAGAAAGATTCTCTCAAATGCCGGTGCCCTTTGCAGCCCCGACGCTGCTAGAATATGTTGAAAAAGGACTTGGGAGAGTTCAGTGGCTTAGCTATGTTTATGAAAGAAGGAAATAGTAGAGCAGAAAGGCACAGTATGACGATAGAGAGATGAAGTGACTAACAACCATGTTTGTGTGTGTCTGTGTGCATGCGTGTATGATTTGAACTGGATTGTAAGTGGATACAGTTGCTCCCTCCTCATATCTCCTGTCTTCTATACTGCTGAACTGGAGCAAGGTAAATGTCCAGAGCGTGCTGTCAGTTGGTGTGTGAGGTTTGATACGCTTCTGGGGATGAGCTTCACAGATTCAATAGCAGACCCGCATTGGCTGTGAATTCGACAGTAGCCAAAAGTAGCATGATGTCCGCTCTGACATTAACTTACCATAAAGAAACCTATAATATGTGTGGTTTAGGCGAAATACCACCTTTCTATTTTCAGTGTAAATGGACAGTTAAACTGAATAACTTACCTTTCTTAAGCATGTCAAGGGCACAGAAGTCTCATCAGACTCGCTTTCTGTTCTCATGCTTTCTGTTCAGGACTTTGTGCAATGTATTTTCCTGCTGCCCATTGTAGAGCTGCTGCTGCTGCTACTGTACAAGTCCCATCCCTAAGCTGTAAGGGGATAGACTTTGGGTCTTTTATGCATAAAGAAGCTTAAGTTTGGAAATTGATCTCAAGTGGCTGAAGTTTGTGAAAAGTCAGTGAACATTTCACTCCCAATTTCAGGGGTTTGTTTCAGAGTAAAGCTTTTTAGCCCTAGGATGCCCTGTAACTGAATGAAATATTTAGGAGTAATGAAGACTCATGTTGCATGAGGAGTTTCCCATTGTAGAAGTTGTGTAGAAGCCATATTTTTTTTAACAATCCAACAAAGTCCTTGATTAATTCAAAATGCAAGTACAATTTTAAAAATGTATGTAACAGAGTGTAGAACTTTGTCAGTCTGCCACCTCAGTACCACAAGTGGTATCCAATATAGCATTGCAGATTGCTTTAATTTGCACAGTTATTGCAAAATCCATTGCAATTTCTGGATACACAACAATAAAATGGAGATGAATGGACACTGAAACAGGTCCTTTAATGCTGTTAAAGGACAAATATGATTTATTACAATATAGGTTTAAAAGTTCCAGGCTGTCAGTTCTGTTGGTTGTAATAACATTGTACTCAACAAAGTGAGTGCTAAGATCTCAGAAAACAACAACTTCACTAAGAAGAGGTCCAACAAGGCAACAAGCACAAGTGGTCAGTAAATCCTAGAGGTTGAAAAGGAAGACTAGGTCAAAACCTAGTATAATTTTATCACTAAGCCAGCCAGTCAGTCAGTCAGCGACAGACATTCACGTTACGTTAATACGGCTGGCACCGCTGTTGCGGTCCAGCCAAAAGATCCTGAGATTAGTGAAATTTATTTGGAAGAGAACACATGGGTGAATAGTAAAATTAAAAACTGTCCTTTTTTTTCCCCTTTTTTTTTGTTATTTATTTTTATTTCCAACATTACAGATGCACTCACATTTGGTTTTAAATAAAGTTATAGCTCATCTTATAGCTCAACTGCTGGCTTGTTTACACCCCTGTACGATTGTCAGACTGTTGTGCTTGTTGCCCAATTGGTCCCATTTTTAGTGATGATGCTTTGCTCAGGTCTCATCAATCACATTAAACCAATATCCAGAGCCACAAAAAAATAAAACCTTAATGTAATAAACCATATTTCCTTTTGAAAAAAAACATTTTATAGGGGCTATTTCTTTGGTGGGAGGAAGTTCCAATAATGACAGATAAAGTTTTCAGTGTTGTGAGCTCCACAAATGAAATTTCATTCATCTCCATTGTATAGTGGCAGAAATCTGAAAGCAATGGCAAATGAAAACCAAAACCATCTTCAGGGCCTAGATGCTATTAGGTAAGTGGGGAAAAAAAAACATTTTGGGTAAACTGACACTTTAAAAAGAAATACATAATTTCATAGCAACCCTATCGTTTTAGCTTAGCTTTCCTATCTGTTACTATGTGTCTTTGTTGTGATTGGTATTTGAAAGCCTCTCCCTTATTCTGACTCGACTAAAATGCAGGATGCTGACCATATCAGACAAGGTATCAGACTGCCACCAAACTACACAGAATTTCTCTCATTGTTGTTAGTGCCCAGCATACTGTATGTCCAGACAATGAAAGGTCCACTGAGAATAAAATGGAGCACCTCTTTTCATCTAATGCGAGAAAACTTCTTGCTCTCTTCTCTCTGAGCGACTTCCTGAAGTGGGTCTAAAAGGGAAGCACCTTGCTCTAGCTCAGAATCTGTATTGGTTTTTTGTGGGGAAATTTGCTTGAGGAAAGTAAGGTGAGTAAAGCATATTTTAAGGGTCTGTATGACAGGGCCCTGGAATATATAGGATCACAGCTCACTTACTGTCATAGCCCTCTGTTTTCCAACTCTCTCTCTCTCTCTCTCTCTCTGCTACCTCCATCATTATCATTCAGGGATGGAACACTGTCTGAGCATGGGCACTAATAAGATGAAAAGTGGTGCTGGACTTTACATACTCACCCAGGCCTGGATTGAGGCTGAGGAGGACAGGGAATTCCTTAAGTGACGTCTTCAAGGTTAAACAACTAGTCCCATCTGCTGTCCTCCATGACTTATTCTATTATTCTTCACAGAAGGGCAAAGATCTGGGAGAAGCTGGTCCTGGAGAGGTGCTTTTTTAAAATTCAGCCATGTGATCAAGCTTCACAATGCAAATCCCTCAATGGCTTGACTCGGTTTCTTTCATTGCCATAGGATATGAACTGTGATGTGTAATTTGATTAGTGGCACCAGGGGCAAAGGCTTAGTTTACACACGCAGGAAGTGGACCTCGTGAGAGTGGCAGATAGTCATCTCCTCCTGGTGGCCCTGTGTGGCACACTCTTGGCTTTGCATGTGTGTATACGCTGTACATGAGATACAGAGATCTGAAATCTCCCTAGAGGGCAGAAACAACCAGTCAGGAAGCATTAAACTCAAATGGTTTGCACTCTAACTGGAATATGGAAATTTAAAGACTTCTTGCTGTCCTGTCTTGCAGATGAGGAAAAGAGAAAATGACAAACACAAACTAGTTTAGCAAGCGAGAGTGAAGAACAGATAGAATTGATGTACAGTATTCAGGAGGGCAGGAAAAACAATCCAGTGTTTTGACATTGATGGAAAAATATATGCGCCTGCCAGACATCCACAAAGTTTGTTCTGCCTGTGTTTTTTTTTTTTTTTTTTTTTCAATCATCCAAGTAAGAACAGGAAAAAGAGAGGTTTACATCCGCCAGCTATTTCCCCCCGCTGTGTAGAATTGGATTCAAAACAAGTCTGCCGGGTGCAGCTTTCTATATCTATCACCACAAATCTTTACGCCAGCAAGCCCAGCTCTCCTGTAGTCAAGTCGAATAATTTAGAGGCATCTTCTTAAACTAACTACAGTGTCTTTGCGGGAGCTGAGTTTTCTCCATGTGACTTCTTTTCTTAAAGGCATCTGTCATGGAGTCCTAAAGTGAACCGTTTCCTGTGATTCAGCAAAGCTAATCTGCATAGTTTGTTTTGAAGACGGAGCCCCAGACCACTTTTGACAGCAACAGTCGGAATGTTTGCTGTTGTGGTCTGACATGTTGAACTCTGCCTGCCTCGCTCCTCTTCGCAGCTGTTCTGGGCGCCCTGCCTCCTTTAACTCGTCTCACTCCCAACACAGAGATGGTGATTAGGCCATGTGTGCTGGGACACATTGGCACGCCTTCCGTGGCCGTTCATCCTTATGCAGTCATGGCGCAATCCGCACCCATCTACACCTTTTGCGATCCCTGCGTTCTTCATGGCTTCATGCTCCATTCTCCTCCCTTCCTTCACATTCATCTGCAAAGAAGAGCACGCTTTAGGCCCGCAGTGCTGATTGGGAGGATTAGTGGTGTGTGAGGGACTTTGTCCCCAGCTTTCTTGGAAATCCAATTACAGAATATCATAAGCCTTACATGTTTCATACTCTGTTGAATCCGCTTTAAAAATGCATGCAGCCATATTCAAAGGGTCAGTGTTTAGCAGCTGTCCTTGCTGTGTAATATACTGGCATCTTTCTGAAGGTGAGAGGATCTTTTGAAAGTGTAAAGACAAGTCCTGTAGCACTCCTCTCACCTCTGCATTGCAGCAAATGGTGGACTGCATGAGACTGGCGAAGAAGGGACGTGATCTCCAGAGCACGGCTCTCGAGGTGAAGCAAGGGCCAAGGGTTTAAGTCTGCTATCTGCTTGCATAGATAGTCCTTAATTGCATGTGTCAAGGAAATGGCATGCAGCAGACAGGGGGCACGCAAGGTGAGATTTCTGCATGTATCGGCTGAGTCCTATCACACTGATTTTCCCCCAGAATTATTCAGCAAACCGTCCAGTCTGGGAGCTGCCACCACAACACTGTTATCTGAACTTTTGAAATGCCCAACATATTGAACATTTGAACAGCATTCATGTTCAAACCTCCTGCTCTTTTGCTCTGCATAATGATTTTTGTTGGTCAAACAGAGGGCATTTCCATGATAATGAAGACATCACCACATGTGCGCGTCCTCTGTGGCATGTAGGTCTGTTTGACCTGTGAGGGGCTTTCAGCCCTTTCTCTTGCACTGTGTTCAAACAAAAGCATGATGGTAAGACCTTGAAAGGGAAAATATCTGTCAGAAGGAGATGGAGCTGAGAGTCATTGACTCCCTTGGGGATTGCTCACCAGCCAATCTCACAAGTACAGGACTATATCATCAAGGTGGCAGGTGGAGAGGAGAAGGAGCCGATGGTTGAAGGGCTGCTGAGAAAAACAAGAGGAAAGAGAATAGTTAATGAAGTCCAGTGATAGGGAAGTATGTGCTTGAGGGCCACGAGTCACTTTGTCATCTTCACTGCACCATATACACAGTAATTTGCAGCAGTCAAAACTTCGATGTGTTTGGCATTATTAATGTTACAAAGGTTTTGAATACTAAGTTGAATGCAGACAATGGATTGGATTTAATCCTGGGAATGTTTAACTTATAGTTGCATGTGTAATTCACAAAGGGGAAGTGCCGATACAAGCCTTACATAGTCTGTTGGAAGGGGAAGTATTATTAAATAACACTTTATTTATCATTAACACTGGATATTTTAGTTTTATAAACCCTAGTAGATAGTTTAGATACTAGTAGATATCTTCATCAGCGCTTCATTTCAAGGAGTAATTTCTCTAAAGTCTTTCACCTGCCATAGAGTCCTAGTTTTATTAGTTTTTCACTTTTAGCTCTTATTTAAGAAAAAATTAAAATTAGTTTATAAAATCTGATTTCTAGCCAGCAATTATAATTCACTCACATCTCCGGATTGTTCTAAAACATTCTTTTTAAATCTGAATATTAAGTCAATTGAAAAAGCAGACAGTTGTAGCTTGTATAAGTAATCCTCCCTCGACTTACTTTGGCAAACCTGCAAAGATTTGACAAACAGAGTCATGTCATGTAATTCAGATGTGATTTCTCAGCTTTTAATTCTGTCTTTCTTGCTAACAGAGCAGAGGTTCCGTGACATCTTATTAGGACTGACCGGGGTTTCAAGTCGACATGAGCCTTCCATCTGAATACTTAGGCACAGTATTGTATATTATAAGTGGTTTTATTATGGAAGGCTTTTAGGTCCAATTCTTGAAGCTTTAAAGAGAATGTAAATCATGCTAACTAGTGTTGGGATTTTATGATTTTACACAGATTTCCATTATGTCTTTTTCAGTCAGATTCACTGCTTTGTATCAAGGTCAGAGAAAAAAAAACCTAGAATGAAATTAGAATTTTATACGTTCACACAAATTTCCATCAATTCTATTACAAATAACAATATGGTATTTTGATGAGGATATTTGATCCGTTAACTGGTATCCATAATGCTCTGTGAACATATTTTCATGTTCTTAGTAAGCCAGTAACTAAGATCCTTTTAACACAAACCAAAGTAAATTTTTCTAACTTGGGTTTAATTAAAACCTAATCCCTGAGTGATGCCAATAAATGCATATCCAGTGCAGTCTTAGTCAGTATATACAGCATGACATTTCAGTTTGCTCGTTCTCAAAAATGACTCCTGTCATATTTTAACGCTCTGTGCTATGTGGTGGGCTTCAAGTGTTATACTAAAAATATAAGCTGCAGGGGGGTCAAAAATGTACTCTACACTAGTTTGCTTAATAAAACATTTCTATATAGTTTTGTAAAAAATTATCCTTCTGTTATTTCCCACATTACATTTGGATCAAAAGTGTAACTGTGAATAAGAAGCTTGACAAAAATCGCAGGCATGCAATTGCCATGTTGGAATTAAAGTTGTGTTTAATTTCAAATTTGACATGTTTTCTGTCCATCCAAGCACCAGAGAAACAGAGACTTAGATGGTTCATCTTTGTGTAGAGCCAGCAGCATTACAGCCAGGATACATTCAGCATCCTCTTTGACAGAGAAAAACTAATTTGAGCCATTAAAGTTACTGGGCAGTAACCTTTTATTGATGTGACTTTTACTAATGTATCAAGCACAGAAGGAAAAGTATTGGTATTCACAATCTGCAGTTGTAAACACCATATAGATACAATAAAACTCTCACATTAGTTTTCGGTCTTACATGGCTACAACATAGTATCTAGAATCTTTACATGAAGGTAATAGAATAGTGCATGCACATACAAGACATGTCTTGAGTTTATTAAGTCATCAACAAAATCAAAGTCATCAAATCAAAATGGACTAAAGGAGCTGAGGAAATTAGAAACCTTTCTCTGTCATGGAGGAATGGTGATTATTGGTGGGTGAGCTCCAGGCTAACAGGCCGCGTTGGAGAGCATCCCCAACCTGGCAGTGGGAACACAGGGCAGGAGAGAAATTCGTAGGTTACTAAAACAGAGCTGGTCTTTTAAAAAAACTGATCACATCAAAAACAGCTACTTTAGATTTAATTCTATTTATTAAATTCGGAAAAATATTTTGTGTTATAGCCTTTTATACGGCTGGGCTGTAAGGCAATCACAATATTAAAATTATTTCTAATATTAATATATATTATAATATATAAATATATAACAAATGCATGCAAAACTTAGATAAAAAATTATTCAAAATAGTTCAGATTCAATGACAACTCTTAGATAAATTTACTGAATGTAATAAATGCTTGTTTTTGTTTGCTGTCTTTCCACGGTGTGTGGAAAGACAGCAAACAACATTGTCATTTAACATGCCAATAATTTGAAGTGCAAATAGATTGTAGATGTTGATGGAGCAGGACTAGTAACAGCTTCCTTTTAACGTTTCATGACACCCTTGCAGTTGAGTTGATCTTGAATCTGGGTCTGCCATTTGAGTTAACAGTTTGAAGCGCCTCACATCTCTATATGACAAGAGCTGATGCAATCCCCCAGGGCACTTACGAGCTATCTCCCCATGACAGCATCCCTTCTTCATAGCAGGACAGGCTGGTCCTGATGTAGCCTGGTGGAAACTGGGGGGGGAGGTACCAGCAAGAGGATATATGAGGACCAGAGGGAGAAGGAGACCAAGACACAGGCAGGAAATGGAGGACGTGTGACTGAGAGGAGAAACAACAGAGCCAAAGAGAAAAAGCGAGTATGTGGGTTTTCTGAAAAAAGATGAGGAAAGCAGCTAAAGAGATACAATCATCGTTGACATTTACTATTCGCAGCCCCCTTCCCAAGGCTGCGCAAGGCTCTGGCTCATGGGCCGTGAAAGAGCATAGAAATCCAAATACTTTGAGTGCATGAAAAGGTTTTTTTTTTTTTTTTTTTTTTTTTTAATGAATTAGCCCAGCTTGCCTGCAGGATACTACATATTCCTCTGAACTAGCATTCCAGGCCAGCCATCTCAAGTGATGCATCAGAAATGTAACATCCCTGTAGCACTGCCGAGTGTCCTGATTATAGAAGGGAATGAGGGCGGCACACACTGTGTGTTTGACCAGTGAACTGGAGATGGGATGCATGGTTCCCTGCAGCAGGAAAGGGGAGGAAGGGAAAAAAAAGGGAAAATTAGAATAGAGAAGAAGGGAAAGAGAAAGAGCTGATGATAGAGAATTATCTTACTGTTGTTTACCACTCAGCTCCGCTAAGTGTTTACACGCACATGGTTGTTTAAGGACTTTTGAGTAAATTAGCGTTACTGAAATTCAACGTGACACTCACAGACTCACTGAATTATGTTAACTGATGTGTTAGTCGTTCACAGTTGGAGACTGTTTCGGCCACCGCATTTCCACCTACAGCACGACATTTAATTCATTTTTATTTAACTACTGAGGGGGATGAAGCCAGGGCCGGTGCATTTCTCCACAGCAGCCCTCTCCCCTGACTGTACAGTACCATACACTTTTTTTTTTTCTACCGAAGTCCAACGCCAATCTCTGCTTCACTGATGGAGCGGGCGATATTATGGGGGAAACAATCTGAGAGGGGAACGAGAGGGGGGCACTCAGGTGGAAAGAGATACTGCCACGCTTGAAGAGGATGGTATGCTTTGGGGGATGACCAGATGGCTGAGGCAAAAGACAGGCATCAAAAGGAGAGGTCAAATAGAGTGGTGAGGATACAGGAGAGGAGAGTGGAGGGAGACAGTCAGGCGTTGAAGGACGAGGGGGATCAGTACTGCATGGAGTGACATCTCTGGAAGAATGTGAGCAAAGGAATACATACATATACAGAGTATGACTCATAATCCAGAACTTTCCATTTGGAAGTTTTCAGACCCTGTCAATTTTAAGTTTGGCTCTCGTAAATCCCTGTAAACATTTTTCTATTGCTTAAGTGATGAAGGTGAAAATGTTGGTCCAATTGACTTTAAAACTTTCCTGTTCATAAACCTGTTAGTGTATGTGGTCTGCTCATTTGTTCTGCTGTCTTGTTATTTAACCTTGACTGGAATAATTTGAATTTATTAAAATTTCAGAGGTTAAAAAATTTACAAGCACGACAAATTAGCAACATAGCACATTGGTGCAGCTTCTAACAAAAATGTAGATTCTTGAGAAAGTTACGATGTTATACGAAATATGCAATTTCAAGAAGAAATTTCGAAAAGCATGTGCTCCTTCCTCAGGTGATCCCGGCGTCCGGTGTTAAGAGCCTCTGCTTCTTGTTTTTTTTCCACTAGCACTGGGTGAGACAGCAAATTGTTTTCCACTACTTTCTTGCTGGAGAAGGGTCACTTTACTGATGTGGTGACACATTTGCTTAATCAAGCATGATCAGCAGCACTCAGATCTACTATCGACTCCAGGCTACAGTATGCAGTATAAACACCTAAAGAACCTATGAAGCCTCAACATGTGGCGTGGCTTGTTAGCCACACTTGTCAGAGGTTTCTGCACAGCACAGTTTATGCTGCTCCATTGAAAATCCCTTTTTTTTTTTTTTTTCAATGAATTGCATCTAGTGTTACAGTACCTGTAGTTGTTTCTGCTTATGTGGCTGTGAATGTTGGTCAATATAAAGCCATAGAACCTGTCACAAATGATGCTCATGAGGGAAAAGGGACTCTACAAAAGGTGGTGCATTGTGAAGAAAGGAGGATGCAGTTCTTGATTCAAAAAAGTTCTGTCTGAGGGGGCAGACTTGAAAGATGCTAGCAGATCTGGCGCAGTGAGACTGGCTGGTACATGCCCCCAAAACAGAACAGGTCAACTATCTGCAGCTCAGGTTGCTCTAGATGGCATCGCTCATGGGATCCCTACAACATGCAAACCTTTCCACCACAATTAAGTGGTGATCCTGAAAAGGGGGGAGCACAAAGACACTGCATAACTAATGGGGGAAAGATTAGAGCACAAAATTAGAGGGAAGGAGAGGGTATCGGGGGCGGGTGGAATATCTGTTATTGAAGCATGGGCTTGCACAAAGCCCAACCTAATAAGCAGAGGAGGCTGAGCAGAGAGAAAGAGGCTGCCAGATTTGGTCCCCTAGGATAGTTCTGTGTCAGTACTGGCCCAAATTAAGAGGGAGAGCTTAGAAAACTGGGCCTCGACGAGGTCTGGAACTCCTACTGGCTCCCATTCAGTGACGGAGATTGCACCATTCACCCTGCAGCACTTACCAACAATACTGCTGTCCATCTGTTGATTCACTTATAAAGAAGCTGTGTTGTGTGTGTGTGTGTGTGTGTGTGTGTGTGTGTGTGTGTGTGTGTGTGTGTGTTGGTGCTTGCATGCTTGCATCCATGCATGTGCGTGCATCTGTCTGTGTGTGTTGCTGAGAATGGATGCCTATACTTTGAAAGAGACGTCTGTACCAGGACAGATAGGGAGGGAATGGCATGAAAAAGGAGGCAGCAAATCCCAGCAGCAACTAGATCTTTCATTTACACAGCAATTGTGCTTAAGAGACGAATACGTGAGCACTGTCGTGTTGTCCTCTGTGCATCAGAAAGGTTCACACATACTGTAGCACTGTTCTTCACAACGACGACGAATTCTCATGGTTATTGTGTGTGCGCGTGTGTGTGTTTTTGCATCTTGAGCTTGATAAAGATGGTGGAACAGAATGCAAACTGTCATGTTGGTGATGAATTGTTTTCAGTTTAGAGAATTCTTACAAGAGCTCAAACTATGTCCGATGTATCCGAGCATACGACTTGAATGAATATCCATCAGCCGATCAGAAACAAATTTTTAACATAGCCATTGCAAAACATTTGAAAGAAGCTTTCCTCATGTCATCCAACCCATTGTACTGGAGTATTCACAGTGTTTACGGATGTTAAGAATGCTTGATTACCCAGCGGGAACACTTGAGAGTCAATCGGAATAAGTGAACAGCCATTCATGATAGGGTAATAAAAGCAAAACACACCTGTAGCTCTGAATATTAGTTTACACATTAATTGCTTCTGACTGAATGGAAGTTGTTCCTGCCTGACAATTTACGCTGTCCCACTAGAGTGCATGATGAATATAAAAACAAATGGAAACATTTTTTTTGCCTCTCAAGAAATGTCATCAGATCCACATGCTGATTTTAAAAAACAAAAAACAAAACTGCTTGTATTACTGAAATATTCATTCCTTGAAATGGTTTAGAGATTTGTTATAGTGAAATAACATTCAAATGATTGTGTAACTGTTTTTTTTTTTTTCTTTTACCTTTGGTCTTTTGGTCTAGAAATTTCACCGAACACTGTCTCGTTTTTGTCCAGCTTGTGGGGTTGTTTTTTTTTTTTGCTCAAAAGTGGACCTTCTGTGTCAATCTTGTATTGGAATGTGACGACTATGTCTGTATACTTTAAGTCATTTTGCCTTTTTGTTTCCATTCCGTCCTCTTTCTGATTATGATCTAATTTTTCATCCAAAGAAACCACGTATGTCGCTGTAACTGACATTGTGGCGTCAACAAAGACATTGTGGGTATACATGAGGTCATTGCAAGTAAAACTGTTAAGTTTTCATTTGAGGCAGACAGAGCTGTCTTTTTCAGATCTTTCGTGGGAGGTAATAGATGTGGTGGCGGGCAGCAGTAGCACTCACAACTGCTGTGAATGCTGCAGTGAGTGGCTCACTGTGGATGAGGGAACTGAGCAATAACTGGTGGGAGCTCCTGGTGGGTACCAGAGACTTTTGGTGAACGGCGTGACGTTTCTATCCTTTGGCTGACTCGTTCCTACCAACACAAACACACTGTACCGCTTGCATTTACACCTGCGGGATTCTTGCTGACATCTTGTCACAATGTGACTCAGACTATTACCAGTTTCAGTTCACTTTCTGATGCAGTGCACACTGGTTTTTTCTCCATTGTGCATTGCATGTCAGTTTCTCCCTTTTCTTCGGATAGGTTATCCAGATGCAGAGATTGAATATTAATACCAGGTGTAAATTTTTATGTTGTGATCACTAGGGATGGATATCACGCTTTAAGGCTGCAAATAGAAATTAGTTTCATGATTCATTACTCAATCAAAGGGGTACTCAAAGGTGTCATAATCTCCAAATCCAAGCTGAGATAACCCTGATGACACCATTATTGTTATTTTTTCAGACTTTAAATATTTCTCTCCAGAGGGTATGGCTGAAGTTGTACTGTAAAATCTGTGGAATGCCCCTTAACTCACTAATCATTTGGTCTATAAAATGTCAGAAAATAGGAAATATTAATGTGCTAAATACCATATGCATGACATAATCGCATCATATTTGCATCCTGTCTGGTGTCAGTTTGTTTCAGCCCTTTATCTGTTTGCTTCTCTCCTACTGTCTGTGCTCACATATACAGAATTTTAATACAAATTCCAATCCAAATTCCCAATAAAGCTGTTTTCATTTACAATTTTTGGTGTCGCTGTTGTCAGACAATGGATGAAGTATGAAATAGTGACTGAAACGCGTCCCATTAAAACTACATGTTAACCGGCAGTCACTTCCAAGCCATTTCCAAGCTGCTGCTCTGCACTGCTAAAATCCTGATTTTATAACTGGGGTGTCATCTGACAAAATCACCATAGGCATAACTTAAAGACGATGGCTGTGCTGTGATTTCGGCTATATTTACTTGTACAGTCAACTGAATGAGATGCATAGAGATGTGTGTCTGCAGAGGGAAAGCCCAACCTTGCACTCGAGGGGCAATCCTGGTGACTCTCTTCAATAGAAAGCAGTTAAGGTTTGTCCAAAAAGTTGCTAGATTTGTTGCAAGTTGTTTTTGTGAAGAAAAGTTGCTAAAAGGGTGTGTAAAGTCGGTAAATCTATTGTCAAGGTGCTAGATTTACTGCAACACTGCCTGTAAACACCCCTCTGATAAGGCAATAGAAACTGTTTGCGGCAGTTCATTTTCAAAGAGCAACGGCCAACGGGGAAACTCCAACGCTTGGCCAGCCGACCAATGGTGTGACCTCAGCACTCAGTCACGCAGCACTGGCTGACCAACGGTGTAATTGTATCACGCACTCACTCACTCAGTCAGTCAGTCACGGACATTCGAATTTGTAAGACTGGCCTCACTGTTGCGGTCCAGCCAAAAATGACAATTCACTGAAACAAGCAAAAGTTCTCAAATGTAAACTGTCTAAAACAAGCAGCTATACATTGCCTAGATTGTTGGGGTTTTTTCATTTAAATCAGGAACTACAGTATCTGATCAAGGAATAAGAAAACAAAACTATGAATCTGGCTATAGAGAATACTTCAGTAGTTATATATTATTACAAATTTTTATGTTTTTATTTCCCTGGATATGCCATCAGTGGTTTATCAAGTGCGTGGGGAGTCATTTAGAGTCACGTGAACACTTAATTGTCGATTAGTGTGGATCTATTGCTGCTTAAAGTGATGAAGCACACATTTGTGAATGTGCATACACATATTTTGCTGACTAACATCTTAACACTCATGTCCTCTTGCCCTCTGCTGTCCCTGCAGTTTGCTCCCAGTTCTCCCGCGGGGTATATGCCATCTTCGGATTCTACGACAAGAAGTCCATGAACACCTTGACCTCGTTCTGCGGCGCTCTGCACACCTCCTTTGTCACACCAAGTTACCCCACTGATAATGAGGTGCAGTTTGTCATCCAGATGCGCCCCGCCCTCCGGGGTGCTGTCCTCAGCCTGCTCTCTCACTACAAGTGGCAGAAGTTCGTCTACCTCTACGACACTGACCGAGGTAGGTGACGGCACGGGCCTTGAGCCAGGACTTAAAGCTTGAATTACAGTGTGGAACCACAGGAAATGTTTCAGTGACTCAGAATAGCAGCTGCACACCAGGGTTAGCAAAGGATAGATTTACCCAATAATCTTTTATGAAACCCCTGTAAGTACTGTTAACACTGCACTATTTTATACAGTAGTTTGGATATGTTAAATGTGAAATACATTCTTTGGCAGCTCGTAAAACTTGTAATAACACATTACACTTTAAGAAACAATATATCTAATGAGTAATAACTTTTGGATTCTTCTAACACTTGGTGGGTTGGTGTGGTGATGAGGTATGTCACAGGTGCTACAGAAATTTCCACAGAAATCAGAGTCTGCCTGCCTGTGGGGGCTGATTATTGTGTTGAGTCTATGAGGGGTTTTTGTGAGGTTCCCAGATTGTATTGCCTAGTTGACAATAGACGCTGGTTTAATGTAGCAGCGCGCCGTGTGTATGACGACCTGTCAACATGGTGAAGTGTTCATTTCTGGGATTTCTAATGTGAAACGAGAAAATGAGCTCATTATCTCTCAATAGAATAACGATCCCCTCCTCCTACAGAAACTTCAATTTGCACAAACAACACCTGGGCTGAGGAGAAGGATATGTTTAACATGTGACACACAAAGAGACAATATGTCTTCTTCTTTGTGAGGGTGCCAAAAAGGTTGACTACGCTCTTCTCCTGCACTGTACATAGCAGCCTGGAATTGCTATGTTTATTTGCTCATTATAGAAAGGTCTTGGCCTGCAGATAGGCTTCAAGCAAGCTGTCTGCTCTGCAGTGTGCGCTCTGCTCTGTGTTTTGTTCTTTTTATGTCCAGCCTCACACCCCCTCCTCTGTCTGTCTTGCTTTGAGGCAGAATATGAAGTGTGCTTTAGTGCAGAGTCCTCTGTCTTTGAGTCTCAAGGCCTGTAGGGTCCAGAGCTGAGGGCCTTAATCCTCCAAACAACCTACAGATAATATGTGGTTAATTAGGGTCACTCTGACTAGAACACTCATTGGATCTTCCCTGCAGATGCTAGCAACCCACACGTCCTTCAGCACAACCAATACGACCCGGCTACTGTTCCCCATCCCTCTGCTTTTCCTCTTCTGTCTGGCAAGTGAGACAGTCTGGGGCAGAGTTAGATACATAGCGGAGGTAGGGAAGAGAGCCTGTAATACAAAAATAGAGGAGGTTTTTGACAGAGAGAGTGATGACAAGAAGACATATACTTTTAAAGAGTAATAACAGAGACAGAGGGCAAAAGTGGGAGGGAACGTGCAAAGGAGAAGGAAACAAAACACCGATTCAGTCCAGCAATTAAGGCAACAGCAGGCACGGGTGATTTACAGCCTGTTACCTGTGTACAGACAATTCCCTGTGCACTGTACATCCCCGTGCTGAGGCCCATGCCAAGCCACTTTTACCTCTCTCCTGCCTGCCAGTGGTGTAAGACGATCCCTTATTAGTGGGAGGACATTGGCCCCAGGAGGGGATTAAAGTCGTTTATTGATGCACTCCATCCAGCACTTTGGTGGGCTTTGACACTTGGCTCATCAAGCAGACAGATGTGTCAGAGAGCCGCTAGCTCTGCTTATCAGGTAGTGCAGCACCCCTCGCAATATGGACGCTTACTGCTGGCTACCAGGAGGAGTAACAAGGGAAAATTGTCTTCAAATGTGTTTTTTTTTTTTTTTTTTAACCTTTGGCTCTGAAGCAAAAGTAAAAATTGATGGACACCTTGCTTTCGTCTGTATTATTATGATTTATTTTTTTATTCCCAACTTTTTTTGTGTGACATACCCCACAACCCTGTCTTATGAGCTCAAGTACCACCTGTCATTTTCAAATCAAAAATTTACAATGTCATTCACAATCTATTTCAACCATTCATGACACGACATGATAGATTTCTGATTTTGCAGTACGTAAACAGTGAAAAAAACAATACACGCAATGACAATCGACCCCTCTGCTCATGCAACGGAAAGTACCTGTTGCGACATATTATTTTCTTGGGTCCGTTTTTGCCTTTTAATTTGTGTTTGATGAAAGCATTGATCATCCACAATGGTGGAAGCAACTTTGCAATTATTCTCCAAACTCTCCTAATAGGGAGCGGAAACACAGTGCTACAGGAAAAAGCATTCACTTGCTGAGTTCCACCACAAGGTTTTATTCAGTCAATAGAAGAGATTAATTAGGGACACACTATTCATTTGGCTCTTTTATTGGGCTGGCAAAAATGCTTTTAGGCCATAGTGAAGTGCTTTCAGACGGAAAGTTATGGTACATATGCTTCAGACGCCGATGTATTGGAGGGAAATGGAAGTAAATTTGTGCCCTAAATGCCGACGTCAGAACACTGTTTGAAAGGAGAGGTTTCGATGAACGAGCTGCACTGGAAGCAAATGGAGCCTCCGTAAGCAGTGTTATACAAGCATAATGAGTGGTTACTCTTCTTTTATCTGAGGTAATATATTGACAGGCTACTTGTGTGTGTCTGTGTGTGTGTGTGTGTGTGTGTGTGTGTGTGTGTGTGTTTATACATGTTTGAGAGAGATGAAAGAGCCGAACAGATATCACCACTCTTCCTTTTGATTCAACCCCAAACATCGCATACAGCATGCCTAACCAGCAAAAACTGACAATCCCTGCAAAACTCCTTAAACCAAATCCTCTGTTTTCCCTTATTCTTACCTCTCCAAGAGTGAATATTATTTCTTCTGTCCTTTCAGTTTGCATCAGTAGACGAATTTCCCGTTGAAAAAGTCGGTGTGAGTAGGCTGAAGGTAGCTGGATTTTGCCCTTTCTGTTCTGGTGGTCAGGTATGGGCAGATAATTGCCAGGTCTGCGCAGCAGAGACAGATGATTACAGGCTTTATTGTCTCTCCCAGGCACAATCAACCCTGATTCAGAAATCTCACCTCTACTTGATTTATGAGTCGCTCTCTCTTTCTCACACCGAATATACCTTTTCCACATATGATTTTAGGTTTTCTCTCATGCCCCTTCTTCCTGAGTCTACCTTCGAGCTCACTGTGACTATAGTAGTACAGCAGTGACAACCATGAATCAAAATCTGAACCTAAAGTGGTGACAGAAAAATTAATTTGGAAACAAACCAAGTGATCCCAGTTCTTTGTAATGTGTTTGAAAGCTGAAAACCAATTTGAAATTTCAGGAACAGTCAGTGCTGTTAGAACAGTCGTCCTGCAGTAGTATACTGCAAGCAGTGCATGTCTTATGTATTTTAATTTTTTGAACGCATAGGACTGACCGTTCGCTAAGCCCTGCCCCCTGACAGACCTGCTAACATTAGCCTCTGATAGCATCCAGTTGTATGTGCCCTCGGAGGGTAAATACAATATACTTGGTTATACTCATACTTCATTTTTTAATGTAACCTACGTTAAAAAAGGGAGTAAGCTAGTTAGCCAGACATGCTAATAATTGCAGCTTATGATAGAGCAGCTAATCCGTTCTTTACGTGTTTGCTCTTGGGTGTATGGTTTTGGAAAGGCTATAAAGGACAACAGCATCCAAACACTTTTAATGCAAAGTATGGCTCTAAATTCTAAGCTTGACAGGCCTACTGTGTCCCTAGTCACAGTTGCTGGGCAATGATGGGACAATCATTGTTTGGGGGAGGGGTTTAGCAAAGGGTCAATTGTATGTCTATCCTTCCCTCATCACGGCTGTCTCCCCCTGCTCCTTCAGTGTTTAAATCGCTCCCCTGCCTCTCTAAATTACTTTGATTCTGTCAGTCTCGAAAAAAAAAAAAAACAGTTCACCTTGAATTTAGCAACAAGACAAAAAAATAGCACCTGAATGAATATGTAAATATAACTGATTGAGTCTTCTGACACTGGGAAAGCACATATATTTTCCACTGACATTTTGTGAATACCAATCTGCAGAAAGCGATACCAGTGATATTTTGTGGTAAGACGTGGAGCTGCCACCTTTTTTAAATCCATGATGGTGTCGTGAGACACAGGATTGTAGCCTGTCTCACAACATCCATTGCCACACAAAGGCATTGATGACATATTACGAACAATGCCGGGCCTCCTGTCGTCTCCTTCCATCATTTCCTCTACCGATCAATATTCTGAATGTGATACAGTTAGGAGGAAAACGATCTAGCACGTAACTGCTGCACAGAAAGCACACAGCTATTTTCTTTTATCCCTTAACTGCTGACAGTTGAAACTACAGTTGAAATAGTGTTCGATATTAAAACCGTCTTTATTGCACAAGGAAGTCAAATGTGCTTTAAACAAAAATCTGCCAAGTAGAGGCTGTAGTCTAGCATTCAGTCCAAAAATTTCCCTAGGGCACTTTTTCATTCACACTGTCACGACCTCAACTGCAGCTGAGTCAATTAAGCAAATTTATCTGGAACAATAAGGTACATATTGATCATTAGAGGCAGCTGGAGTATTTTTGACCACAATGAGAACAGTTTATTATAAAACATACAAATATGTGCAAATTGTGACCTAATATATGGTCTCCAAAGTGTTTGCAGGCATTTGAATTGTATACACATTTTAGCTATTTTAATATGCCAATTTTAACCAGACACATTTTTTTGGCAAGCAAATGGTTTTGCACGCTTGCAGTCAGATAATTTTATGTAATTCCAACAAAACCACTCAGTGACTTAAAAAAAAAAGAAACAGTTCACCTTGAATTTAGCAACAAGACAAAAAAATAACACCTGAATGAATATGTAAATATAACTGATTGAGTCTTCTGACACTGGGAAAGCACATATATTTTCCACTGACATTTTGTGAATACCAATCTGCAGAAAGCGATACCAGTGATATTTTGTGGTAAGACGTGGAGCTGCCACCTTTTTTAAATCCATGATGGTGTCGTGAGACACAGGATTGTAGCCTGTCTCACAACATCCATTGCCACACAAAGGCATTGATGACATATTACGAACAATGCCGGGCCTCCTGTCGTCTCCTTCCATCATTTCCTCTACCGATCAATATTCTGAATGTGATACAGTTAGGAGGAAAACGATCTAGCACGTAACTGCTGCACAGAAAGCACACAGCTATTTTCTTTTATCCCTTAACTGCTGACAGTTGAAACTACAGTTGAAATAGTGTTCGATATTAAAACCGTCTTTATTGCACAAGGAAGTCAAATGTGCTTTAAACAAAAATCTGCCAAGTAGAGGCTGTAGTCTAGCATTCAGTCCAAAAATTTCCCTAGGGCACTTTTTCATTCACACTGTCACGACCTCAACTGCAGCTGAGTCAATTAAGCAAATTTATCTGGAACAATAAGGTACATATTGATCATTAGAGGCAGCTGGAGTATTTTTGACCACAATGAGAACAGTTTATTATAAAACATACAAATATGTGCAAATTGTGACCTAATATATGGTCTCCAAAGTGTTTGCAGGCATTTGAATTGTATACACATTTTAGCTATTTTAATATGCCAATTTTAACCAGACACATTTTTTTGGCAAGCAAATGGTTTTGCACGCTTGCAGTCAGATAATTTTATGTAATTCCAACAAAACCACTCAGTGACTTAAAAAAAAAAGAACATTTTTAAGATCCCAATGTGTATTTTGCTGCTATTGACTCAGTCAGAAGATCTTACTGGCAAAAAGACTAAAATGAGTTAGTGGAACCGGTTAAACACTGACATGCAGACATTGCAGACATGCTGCTTGTGTGATGTGTAGAAATGACGTCGCATGTAGTATCAGTGTAGCCAAAGTCTCAAACAGTAGAATTGATTTGAGCTTTTCAACAGGTTCGGAACAACAGATAGCTGTAGTGGAGTTCATTAGCATTTTGACAGGCTAATGTGCAGCTACTGTGAATCACTGAGTACAGCCTAACCCACTCATCCAAGTATGTTAAATTTCTCTTCTTATATGTCAGGTGATAGAAATAAAGCATCTTAATATTAAGTCTTTCATTTTATTTGATCTGGATTTTAATTGAAGCCAATTTGCCCTCCAGAGCATGTTATTTTTCCACAGAAAGTTTCAGTTTATTGGTTAAACTATTTTAATTTGGCCACTGCTTACATGCATCTTGTCTGTGTCCAGACAGAGCAGGAAACTTTATGCTAAATAGCACTGATGCTTACAGATACTCTTAGACACTGAGCCTTTTTATTTGATAAGCACCGCAAACCAGATTCTCTATTAAATATAAGCATGCAGATATTCTGAGGGATGTGTGTCATGTGTATTTTTGTACATGTACTTGATTCGTATGAGTTTTTCTTAAATCATAAGGAAGTGGGTGAGAATTCTTAACATGTGGTTACTTCCATCATGGCTGCTAATGTCAGTGGCTGGGTAATAAAATCATTTGCAAGCCTGCTGAAACATAAAAAACATAATCTATCAGATTGATGGCTGCGTCTATCACAGACCACTTGGCTTTGTATTAAACCCTCATAACTCACCACAGACACTGTTGATCAGCTGTTAAACAGGCAGACAAGATAACTGCAGTCTGGCACAATTGGCAGAGGGATGTGCCAACATGGCCAAGAGGCTTGTGAATGGGAGGATTGGATGACCCCACATAGTTAGCCTCAACTCATCTAATTCCTGCCAAGCTACTGTAGATAGAAAGACAGATATGAGGGGTGGTGGGTCTGGGGGCCAATCAGGCAGAGTCCAATACACTGCAACTAAAGCAAACCTTGCTCCCTATTCTTCAGCAATCCCTCTAATTGGCTATCCAGAGACAGTTGCCTTTGCTCCCTCCAAGATTCAAACAATAAATGTCTCTCACTGTTTCCCTGGATGCCTTTGATGGCAAACCAAATCAGGTCTGTCCTTTAATTTGATTGTAGCGGTTTGGCATTGCTATTACTGTTGTAAATAACAAAACAAATCAAGTGGTGTGATACACTACCAAATGCATTAAGGGTAGTACAAACTCCAGTTATTAAACACATAAAGAAAGACATGAAATGGCTATTGCTTTTTGCATCAACATAACCAGTTAAGGAAGTATGGTGTTTTCATGTGCAGTTGATCTGTAGTTTGCATTTTATCTCTTAACCACCATGGTAAACCAAAACAATATTTGCCTCTGCCACAGAGGTTATGTTTTCACCAGGATTACGCAAAAAGTACTGAACCGATTTGTAACGAACTTGGTGGAGGGATGGGGCACGGGCCAGGGAAGAAATCATAAAATTTTGGGGCAGATCCGGATAATTTACTATGAATTTGAACTGAGTGCCATTCTAATTTTCCATGTGCTACTACAAACCATCAGCTAATTTTTCCCTTTCGATTTGATACTATTATTTTTTTATGCCATTCTTACACATTTCACACAAATAATGTCTAGTCAAGTGCAATATTGTCACCCACAATTGTTTATTTATACTTTCTGCTTGCAGTGTGAGATGATAAGTGTGAATGCCAGCTCCCTACTGCAACCATGTCTATATCATAGACAACTGTTTGTTTAGTTGGCTTTGTGGTCTCATCACAGCCATTATAATACCAAATCAGCTGCACCCAGCTGAGACTTCATACACACATACACACACATATGCCTCTTGTGCTTTAGTGGTCCTCTCCTTCATGCCGGCTTCATAACAACTAAATTATGCATGCATCAGGAGAATAAATCAGCTTGGACACGCTGACAAGAAAGGGCACATCAGAGAAGCCATAAAATGCACAAGAAAAATAATATTAAGAAATGTGAATGAGGCTATGCATCACTGGAATTTTCTCTTTTTATTTTGCCCACATAAGCTGGTATCACTGCCAAAGTGACATACCAATATACGGATAGTTCAACCTGCAGTGGCACCCTCTGTAATTCAGTAACCCCTTGAAAAACTAAAAAAAAAAAAGTGATATAAGAGCCATTGTCTGTCACAATAAGCACACGATAAACCTCGATACTCTCTGTGTCCTCTGAACCTGGAATAAAGCCATTTTACCACCTACCCAATGGTAGCTTCAGCAGCCATGAAATTACTGCTGGGAGCGTCTTTTTTTTTTTTTTTTTTTTTTTTCATTATAACCAAATGTCCTGGCCTTTGCTTTAAGCAGCAATAGTAGAGGTTAATTGTTTTGATGTTACATAATGTCGCCGGGCCAATTTCTTTGTTTGAAACAACAAACAAAATGTATATACTGTATGTCATCTTCAAAAGTAAACACAAGAGTAGAATAATATTTGGACTTTTTTCGCGTAAGGTAAGTCTCTCTTTTTTTGTCGTTTTTCTTTCAGTTTCAGCTGATTAGCCAAAGCTGCCCAGAGACTTTTGTGCAGCACGTGATCAAACCCTACAGACACACACATACACAACTCTATATGTGTGGGTGTTAGTGCACATGCCCATCAGTGTATGTGCTGATATGTCACAGTATGTAGTGAGAGTGAGAGACAAGGGAACAAAGACAGACAGGGAGAGATGCTGAAGCTCTGAAAAGTCTGTGGGTGGATTTTCACGGCGGAAAAGCGCTACTCCTCTCTCTCCTGCGTATATGCACCTCTAAAGATATAGACAGCATGCTGCTCCTGTTTTATTTGACATGTGCTATCTTTTTGATTAGGACAACACTTGGCAGTGAAACAGTGTTTTAGTTACAGGGCCTACTGTAAACCCAGGGGCGTGCAGTGACTTTTAGAGATAGGCAAACAGAGCCGAAGAGCCAGCTAATCCCCCCACACCACAATCCCCCCGCCACCTACAAACCACCATCTCCTGTTTACTGCTACACCAACAAGAATAACGGACCAAACTAAAACATACCCAGTAGTAGCAAATCTTTCTTAAATTCAGGGCCTGTCCTGTCTCGGGATTTTGTCCTGCTTGTCTTTCCCGTGCTGAAAGTCTCTCTCCTAAATCTTGCTATAATCTGCCTGGACATCTTCATTTTCTGCGTTTTAGGATTATTCCTTTGACAGCAAACATATCAAATGTGTAGATTACAGGAAAGGTATCTAAAAAAAATCATTTCCATGGTAATGTTAGAAACATATTTACCAATAACAGACAATGACACACTCCAGTGACAATGCAGGATCCTGTATTTTCCTACCTTAATATTCCGTCAAAACCTTCTCAAACTTTCTGCAGATCTTGTACAGAGAACCCTACACCTTGATCAAAAGGAGAGGAAGATATTCATATGATAACTAAAAAGTAGTAAGACAATTTATACCAATTTGAGATGATAAATAACAGTGTAATTGCTCATTTACTTGCTACTGCAACCTCTAAACACTAAAGGAGAAAAGAATGTTGAAGTAATTTTCTAATGCGCAAACAGTTTTTCATACACATCTGTGCATGTGTATCATAATGCGTTTAAATCCTAACTGATCTCAGAGCGGTGGAGGCTGAGTCAAGGGCAGCTTGACGAGCACACTCGTCTGAAGCTAGCTATAGCTAGTCACCTGTCAAAGATCCCAGGGTCATCCACAATGCACAAACGTCCAAAAAATGCTGCTCCCCCTTCCACTATACAAGCCCCAGCCTTTGTCGACGCGACACTACCACGCCCACAAAAATGACAGAAATGATAGATGCAATGGCTGCCATTTGGGCTACTTTGGCCTTTGCTTCATGGTGAATGCTATGTTTCTACCATTGGTGTAAACGGCTAAAGCATCCATCTCTCGTGGGCAAGAAGAAGCAGAGGAGCTTACACTGTAGCTCTACCGGATTTCACATCAGCTTTAACATTTTTTTCCTCTCATTAACGTAAGTTGAACTGACAGGTGTCTGAGTTTATTTTTTCCGCTATTTATTGTCAGGTGTTTAAAACCTCTTTACGGTTGCTTAGAGATACCTGCTACAGACAACCGTCAGACATTGATTTGACTCTTCCTGTTTACTGTTTCTGTATGTAGTTTTCTGGAAAGTCAAGAGTCATATAATGCCAGCAAACCACTGCCTATTTTATATAAATTGTGGGCCTATGCCAGATGACTAATGACAGGAAATATACAGCCTCCTTCTTCTCCAAGTCCAAGATTTTGATTTCCAATGCACAAGCACTGGAGGGATCCTCAGAGTCCTGTGAGCCCTTTAAGTATTTATTTTGGCTTCCTCAAAAGACATTGAAACAAAGCATCTCTGGGAATGTGTGTATGAATTTGTACATACATAGAAATGTTGTTAATGAAGAGTGAAATTTTGACAGCTTGAAAATTTTAAATAGGAATTCATAGCGTTCTCACAGTGACAGCAGCTCTCGTGTTGATTCATGACATCCCCACTTGTTCCAAGTATACTTAGTCTGCCATTGTGACATATATTTAGTTAAATTAAACTACACAGCATCACGAGAGGTAAATCTGTTCCAAAAGTTGCGTGATAAACATAAACAACTCAACAAATACAAATACAGTTATGTGCTTAACTTACACCCTTTTATCTAATCTGCTTATGATCCTCTGTAATAAAAGTACAAACAAACTTTGGAAATTCAAGTGTCTTTTGCTGTCATTATATTAAATTCCTTTAATGTAGTGTTGCAGGGTTGAATTACAAAAGACAACATATGTAATATTTTCACACCTTCCTCTAGTGTTACCTATCAATTCAGATAGATTTTGCCTTTGTTTTGAGATGTCCTTTGAGATTTCTGCCTCAACCAGAATGTAACGGAGGTAATGGTATTACTTCTGTGAAATCTGAGAGACGGCTATCTAAAAACCTGGGCAATGAAACCAAAACTATTTGCATGGCTTTATACCAAGAGAGGTAAATGATTTACCGCACATTTATTAAACATACAGTATATTGATTTTTCTTTGTTATATGGGAGAACTGATGCTTCACGGAAATATTGCTGAATTGCTACAGTTGTGCCAGTGTTGGATCTGTAAAGTTCACTTACCGTCTTTCTCTTTAGATGTTCAAACTCTATATCAAGCCAACCCCACAATTATGAGTCAAAGCCATTATCTTTGTGGTTTCAGTTCAGTTGTTTGTGATGCCCTCTGAGACCCTGGACAGTGCTCAGCGGGGCGTTTCGGCCTGCCAAAGACCCTCATTTACCAGAGGATTGGCAAGTTAGGGTGGAGAGCAGCCACATTTACTGTTGGCTCAACGGCCACTGCCCCTTTTTCATGTGTGCGCTTTAGATTTTGATCACACAGAGATGAGTTCAGATCGTGTTGTTTGTGGCATTAATTTCTCACTCTTTGCTGTTAGCTGGAAGCTTCAGTTGATTGTGGTTCCCTTTATTTATCGTGTACTGTAGTGTGGTTAAAGTTGACTTATTTACTAACACATCATTACCTGATCAGATTGGTAGATAAGATTTTGGATTGATGTGGATTAGTGTAATGCCAGAGATGACAGTGCAATGACAGAGTGTAATATGAGCAAGTGGTATCGCTTTTTCTCTAAAACTGACAGTCGGTTGTGGCTAATGCTGAGTTCTATGTTTAGAGAAATTTGTTTCTCTGATTTCTCTAGTTAGCCCGGATCAGCTGTGAGATATGAGAGAGGCTTGTGAGTGAGAGAGAGAGAGATACAGGCCTGTGACACTCTGCACCAAACCCTAATGAGAGGCAGGGAACCAAAGGAGCTGGGCAATGAGATTAGATGCAACTCAATTCAATTACTGCTGAGCCGCCACGGGTGACGCTTCAAAACTCATCCTGTTAAGATCCGGTTCACAGACGAAGAAGAGGACTGCAGCTCCCACTCAGCCAAGTGCGCTACACTGCCACAACATCTCATTCGCAACAACTCTGATTTATACGCACACTGTTTGATAACAGACTCTGCAATGTTCTGATATATATTTAAAGGAAAATGCAGAAATAATCGCAGCCGTTCCACCAACTACATAGTTGTTTCGAGCTTGTGTTTGAGATTAAAGAGTGACGTAACACCCTGTTTTAGCTTGAACACTTTCCCCATGTTCACAAACTGGATTCGGACCCGGACACACAACACCATCCCCCTGCCCTCACAGTTACCCCACAACGACTGGTGCTTCCACTTTCTGGACAGTTTTTCCAGAATACAGTCAGTGTTCTGCGCATATTAAGTCTGCCTCCTGCTCACTTCAGTTGAGGCCTGTGCAACCGAGGCTGGAAGTATGCCTCTGTGAAGATAGACAAAAATGTCTCCTCGGGCTGGATGCAGAGAAGGGAGTTATGGATAACCATAGGTCACAGAGGCTCCAAATGAAATGAAAAAACACATAATTGTTCCAATTGGTACAAAAGTCCACGCAAGTATAAACCAAACTGTCCCACAGACATCTCTAAACAACTTCCCATTCACATTTGCCTACATGCATCCAAACCATATTCCATCCTTCACAAATTCATGCATCTGTTTTGTGTTTCGGTTTGTAGATTCAAATGTTACAGTTAACCTTTGTTAATCTTTTACCTGTATCCTGGCAACGTTGGCCCACAGAAACACTGCTGCACTGTGTGTATAAATGGAGAAATGTTTATTTTCATGTGCAATATTACGTCACTAGACTAAAAACTGAGGCATTACTCTCATGCACCATTTACAGTCTCTGAGGGTGGTGGTGACCGTGATGTTGTCTTGTACTTCAGGGGGTGCGGAGTACAAGGATGCATAATATATTTTTCAGAGAGCTGTTTTTGGTCAAACCACTACAGTTGCAATGATGGCTAGAATCCATTGACAGTATAATAAAATGACTATACTGTGAATTAAGAACAAGGTATATGAATATGTACTCCTTTATATATACCATGATTAGTGACAAGTCCTATATATCCTGAGTAAACACACTGCATATATACCAAATGCATACAAATATATACACTGTACCATGCTACACTGTTTGTATCTTTATGTCTATATGTCATAATGTGTCTGGTGGCAGCGAGCATTACAGCTCGATGGCATGATTAGCACTGAGGAGCATGATCAGCAGAAGCCGCTGCATGCTGCTTCTGCATTCATACCATGGGGATTTATAGGTGGTGATAAGGAAATCTTGTTGTTGACTTCTATAATTTATGTAGTTGACTGTATTACATTTTTCGATGCAACACAGCTGTGGGGCCTCTGAAGGCGAAGAAGTGAATGGGATTTATAGCTTCTCTCGATGTTGGAAATAAAGAATGCTAACAAAAGCAATTATGAGGGTCTCCGATGCCGTTGAGTAAGGCTGAATCCATTGAAGGGCTGAAGCTGAAATGGACTCTGATCTGAGAAAGTAACGGGCAGATGTAGAAGTATACAGAGAAGGATAAAATAACAAAAATAATTTTTCATTTTTTACTTGCTGGTGGAGATGAAGAAGGAACTATCAGTGTTTCTGCTGCTGTCAGATTAAGTTGCGCTCAAAGGATTTTGTTCATTTCGATTTTGAAGTCTAAATCACAGAACATAAACTTTTCTGCTGACATTAATAAAAAAGCAGGAGCAGAAGTAATCCATTTCTGGACAGACTATTTACCACCACCAGATTCCATCTCTTAATTTCCATACAAATGTAAAACTAGGCAGGCATGGAATCTTCTGTGAATCTTAAATGAATCCAATTGTTCCCACACAGTTCAGGGTTAGCCGGAGGCACACGGAGGCGAGCGATGCACAAATCAGCAATTTCAAAATAAAAGCCCTCTGTGATTCTAATCTGATTGACAGGGCATTGTTTCCGTCTTTCACCAAAGAGTTAGCATAATTCGTGTTTTTCTTGCACCTCAGAAATGGAAATAAGAAATGCACAGATTTTTTTTTAACACTACAGACACTTACATATATGAGGCCCACATCCCTAGAGCATTCCCCTGTGAGCATTTGTATTTTCTTTTGCTATTTAAAATTTTCTGAGACATGTTAATATGTGTTTCAAGCAGCAGAGGAATCTGTGATTGCACCGCAGTAAACAAATAGCCACCCTATCACTTTCACCCATGGCATATCGTACACCCAATGAGATTACCTTGTGTTAAATGTTTCATTGGCATTTTTTACTTTTACCAGCTGTACTCCCAACACTTTTAAAACCAACAGAGACCATTTTGACCCAGTTAATCTGCATGACATCTCTCAAAGTGAGAAGCTTTTATTGCCGGGAAGACTGCCATGCTATCCAGCTGGCTGGTGGTTGGTGAGGTTCTGAGCATATGCCTCGGGAAAATGAATAATGCATCCATGTTATTCAAACCTTCATGCTCTAACTTTTGCTTTATGTAGGGGAGATCTGAGGAGGTATAGTACATGAGAGACTGTGCTCATTTAAAAATGATGATACTTGAGAAAAGCTTCAGATGTTTTCACTTCACTTTTAGATTTTTTTTTTTTTCCGGAGGAAACTGTAGCTTTTGTCCGGGTAAAAATTCCAACTTCTTTTGACAGTTTTATGCCTTTACACTACTATGCCTCCATATTCTTATTGTCCCATGGTGTTCCACTTCAGAAGTAAAAGTGTTGGTACTTTTAAATAGCTCTGCGACCCAGAAGCCACAAAAAGACTACATGTGTATCTGTACATGCCCTCAACATATCATCTGAACTTTGTGTTGTGCTACAAGTTGCATTCATAAGCTATGGGCTCAACTCCTAGGATATGTGACCTGATATCCGGGTTGTCAGATAACCGTGAGGTCTGGCATGCTGATGTCTCCAGGCAGTGAGCCATTGCTCCTCTGGACCGGTGACACACTGTGCGTCGGTCTCCACTACTCGCGGTGCCACTCGCCAAAAGGTCATCCGCTGGAGATGTGGAGATGTGGCTGTGTGCTGCAGCGGTGGCGTCGCACCGGGAGTACAGACACACAGTGCAGGAGTCTCAGAGCATTTACAAGTCAAGGAAAAAAAAAAAGCTGCTTGACCATTCAGATGGAATGGAAAAGAAGGAAAATGCAAAAGCAGAGAAATGAAGAGTCACAAAGTTGTTTTCTTGTTATAGCTGCTGTTGTTTCTTTGCTTTCTGCGCTGGCTTTGTTGGTTGTCAGCAGCCGGTTCACGGAGATAAGGCTGTACAGAGAAATGGCTCACAGTATATGACAAATGTTTACTTTGCCCACTGCTGTTCAGACTGTGTCTGACAATTTACATAATACCCAATCACATTTAACCATTTTAATCATCATATAAAATCTGTATATGTGCCAGAATTTGCTGTAGCTGGAAGTTTTTTCTTTCTTTTCCCTTTTCTGTATCAGTTAACCGCACGAGGGATGATGAAAAATGAACAGAGATATGCAAAAGAAGCTTATTGTACATACTGTTTGCAATTGCATTGTCCATGGCTTAATAAAATACCAGCAGTGTGCTTGATATTCATTAATAACTTTCATGTTCTTTTGCCCATTGTACACTGGAGAAGAGTTAAGCCATTTTTATTTCAGCTTGTGCTACGCGCAATCTATCCCTCCAGAAATAGGACTACATTATTCATTCTGTGGTATGTGATTTGACCATAGTGTTTCTGAGCGCTCTGTTAAATGAAAATACTTCACGTGTGAATTAATCATTACAAGGGCTCATTCTCCATTCTTCTGGTAGCATAATGATCTCCTTTTACCACTGGCCTGGATGAATCTTTCATTGTCTTTATCTTTAAATGAGTTGGCACCATCCTCCAAAGAGACACGAGCCGCAATGTGTTTCGCCGCACTGTCAGAGTTAACATGTGGCTGAGCTAAATGCCATAATTTAATTGATGCCAAGCGCAATAACATCACCCTCTGATCTTTTAATATTATAGAGATACAATTCCTGTTCTTTCCCTTCATTATGATATTGTTTTCTCAATATGCAAATATAAATTAACACACAGATACACACTGGCACACAAAGTCTCGACTCTAGACAATATTTTAGTGGGCCTGCAGACTTTGGAATGCTATTTTAGAATGTAATGAGATGACCTTTAACCTTCGGATTCAAGCAAAAACCTCCCTAGAATAAATTAGCGGCCATTCATTTTTTGCATGACTGTCTGCCAGTGTCTTTTGTGTCTAATCCTCTGGGTCACTCTCTCTCTGTACCTCTCCCTCTCTCTAGGTTTCTCTATACTGCAGGCCATCATGGAGGCAGCAGTAGCTAACAACTGGCAGGTGACTGCTCGCTCTGTTAGCAGCACAACAGACGCAGCAGAGTTCAAGCGCATCATTGAGGAGATGGACAGGAGGCAGGAGAAGCGCTATGTCATTGACTGCGAGGTGAACAGGATCAACACCATATTAGAACAGGTGAGCCTCAGACCCACTGTACACATGGTAGCTCCTGTGTAATTTCCACTGTTTGCATATCACTTTTTAAGATGATACTGTGTCAGCATTTTCCTCCAAGTGGCCAAAAAAACCAGTTCATACATTTGTCTCGTGTATATAAGTGCAATAGTAAAATGCTTGAATAGTCCATTACTTTTTTCAGTCTATGATTCAGTATCTCAATGTTAGTGTATTTTGTACTAGTGCTTGTTTTGTATGTCGGGTTTTACGAGTAACTAGTATCTAATTCGGAGCTAAATTATTTTTTCTGACACTGGTTGAGCTTGTGTAACGTCCTCAGGGCATAACAGTGTGTTAAGTTGAGTGTGAGAAGTAGCAGTAATCCCACCTGTTGGAGGAGCTTGGTTTGGCGTTTTTTGGTTGCTATGTTTGAGGCCGGCTTGTTTGAAAATCATTGTGTGTTGAAGCTGCCCAAGAGCCTTGGGTTGAGATGTCTGAGCGTGAGCAGCCATTTGGAGAGACCACTGATGATGCAGCCTTTTTAATCCTCTTCTAACAACCCCAAACCCCTCCGTTCCTCTATCACGTCCACTGCCTGAGGAGGAAATGAAAGGTCCACCAGCCCTTGTAGTAGGGGAAAACACAATTACCATGAATAGATGAGTGGCTATTATGCCATGCATCTCCTCTGTTCGCCTGCCCCGCACCGTCCTACACCCCTCTGCTTGCTGCTGCCTGCTTATAAGGCAATCAGCTCCCGAATTGGATTCTGCTCGTTAACATTCATTTAGATATTGGCTTCTCTCTGCCTCACAATATCCCCTCAACGACTGTTAGTCTCACTTGTTTTTTATGAATCTAATTTGATCCCAGAGTCATAGTTTAAAGCAGAATTGCTTTTAGTATTAATTTGCTGTGTCTAATTTAATTCTTGTGCTGCAAATTCCTCCCTTTACAATTCAGGGACTATACTGAAATCTATTTCCTTTTTATGTGAAGAATATGCATCAGCTTTTAAGAAAAGCTTAGAATATTCATTACAAATCACATGTGAGGCATATTCATGGTTGCGTCTTTAATTGCTTTTCCCTCCCTGCAAACAATAATAAGGATGCAGGGCAGTAATCTGTTTGATGTTCTCCTGTTTCCATTTGTTCCCATCAATGAATTATTTCTTTTTCTTCAAGAGGGAGCTCTTTCCCCTCCCCCACCTCCAGCTATCACCATCATACACTTTTCTGTCTAAAAATAAAGCTTTTACAACAGCTAACCTTCAAAGCAGCAGTGTGCTCTATTGTGCCCCTTGTTTTACCGACAACCTCTGTGTGGCATTTTTTTTTTTTTTTTTTTTTTTGGAGTTAATTGAAATAATATGGCTAGCTCTGCCAATATGGATGAGTCACAGGCATTCGGGGAAGCTGTTGGACTTCACTCTGCAGCCCCCCCCTCCTGGGCCGTACCATTATACACTGAAACAGGGATGGACCGTCTCCCATGAGGGCAATCACAGCAAAAATGGCACCCGGTGTCAGCTATGTGGAAACCTCCTGCTTCTACCTGCTGTTGTAGTTCTATTATCCAATGATTGTAGACGGATAAAGTTTCATCTCTGGAGGACAGGAGGCAGAGTTTGAGCAGAACCTGTGTTCTGAGGCCGGTGTCTGTGTGTCCCAATGTCGACGTGTCGCTTCAATCCGTCAAGGTCACTGCCTGTTGAGAGAGGATCATGAGGCAGGGCAGATCCAGCAAGCTGATTGCTGGGGGAAAATGGGAATCAGCTCAGTGGCTTAGTTTTATGATTTCAGTCAGCGTAATCCCAGCGCAGAAGGAACGTCTTTATACCAGGCAATGAAGTTCATGGAGTGTAGAGTTGTCTTGAATAGGAGGGGGTTGAACTTAAATAATTTGGTACAATTGTTGCACAAAAAAAAACCTCTTCATTAGCCCCACTTTTGATCCAGTCACTGTTGATGCTTTGGTCCTTTGGGCCTTTGTTGCTCTACTAATTCACTGAACTGAATCTAAATGGCTAAAAGGACATCCAGTGGTAGTATATTTCCATTGTATGCTACTTGATTGTATATCACTGGATTTCAGAAGAAAGGGTTTTACTTTTTAATCACCAACATTTATAGAAATAGTTACTCCCTTTCTGCATATTAATATTTTTCTTTCAAAACAAATTCACTGTGAAACAAACAACACTGAATATATTAAGCAGGTAAATTTAGTTCCACTTTGACCAGACACAACATTAAGATGCTGTTTACATGTTACTGCATCAAGAATAATAATAATAATAATAATAATAATATAATAATAATAATAATAATCCAATTATATACATGCTGAACTATTCATTATGTACTATACATACAATATTTTAGTGCATTACTACTTTTACTTAAGGATCTGAGGGTTTCTGCCAGCACTGGAGTGCTTGTAATTAAATATTATGAAAACCTTAAAATATATTGATCTCATCATGAGTTTTGAGAGTCCAAGGTGACATCTTTAAATGTCTTGTTTTGTCTTGTTTTGTATAGCATCTTTCAACAAGGCAATTCAAAGTGCTGAGACAAAAGCAGGCATAACAAAGAAACACAAGGCAATGTAAAAAAATAAATAAATAAATAAAGACATACAAATCGAATTAAAACATAGAAATGCAGCAAACAAGACGCTGGAAGCAGGAAACATTCAACATATTTTTTGATTAAATGACTGGAAGAATGAAATGATTATTAAAATGGTTGCTGATTCATTTTCAGTTGATCGACTAATCGATTAATTGACTCATTGTTTTAGCCCTAATCCCAGTCCTTCATCCTAAAATGGACGAAGGGTTGATTAGATACACAAAACACCTCTTCTTCAGTCGTAAGGACGCTCAGCTGAATGTCACTTTTTATTAGCTTCATTTATCACTTGACATGATATAGAAACGTGGTAGGACAAGTATTTGCATGCTGCTGCATCAGGCGCTGTTTTGTTTGCTCGTGTAAGAGCAGAGTAAGTCTCCCAAGAAATTTGTTTTGGGATGCTGAGGAGAATGCTACACCAGGGCCATTATCATTTTATGCTGTAACAACCACTCAGGATTTATCGCCAATAGGACTTTTCCATCAATACACTGCACTGCAGATGAATTAACCCAATGGCAGTCCTTCCCTTACGACAAATATAGGACAGCCACAGCCAGCTCTGCTCTCTGAATCATATCCAGCAAATGTGTTTGATTGAACCATTTACGTTTATGATAGTATATGCTGAGAGGAATGTTTGTGGCATTAAAGAGGGGCAGTTTAAACAAGAGCTATGATTAAGTATAATTTCATCGTGTTCGTATTTCTACCATTTGTCATAATGATGATTTTTTTCAGAGTATAATTCAGAGTATACTTGCCTAATCTGATCCATCTATCAGATTGATTGAACATATAGCCTTGTATCTGCCTTTATGCTCCTTCCTGGCCCTCTTCCCTCCCGAGATTTCTGTGCTGGAGTCTGCTCAGAGGCAACAACCTGCTCATCACTAGTGTAAAGAGAGGCAGGCAAAAAAAAAAAGAAAAGAAAAAAGAACAACGTCTGGGACAGGCCCAGGGCATGCAAGCTGTTCAAAGACAGGCAGGCAGTGAGCGCTGTGCCAGCCGCAAAGCTGAATTTTCATGTAGTGGGGAAAAAAAACAATAAGAAGTGAAAAGGATTCACAGAAAGAGGGAAAGAAGTGAGAAGTGCATCTGGGGATTTGTTAGGACAACATTCTGCCGCCTGTAGATGCATGATAGGTGGCCATATTGCCTCACCATGGAGAACTGGAGATCCTCCATATCCCTCTTACCGCTTTTGAATGGGGAACTCTGAGAAAATCCACAGTTGGATGTGTTATAGAATGTGAAATCTTTGTGTTTTATAAGATTCAAGAAAGGAAAAGAAATATGACTATGGGAGATAAGAAGTCATGGGAGAGGGAGAGAATGGACGATAGATTGCCAGCACCCGATAAAAGAATGTCAGCAATAAAAAGAAGGTCCTCAATCAATATTGTGGATGACACAGTAAAAAAGGGAGCAATATCAGCGCTCCAGCGCCAAGGGATGACACTTTGTAACACATTGGCAAACAGATGTAACTAAAGGTATTGTAAACTAAAATAAAATCTAAATGACTGTAATCTGGATCTGTTTTATTCCCCAAAATTACAACACAAAATTTGCCACACAAAAGCCTCTCAGGCATTCAACTATGACTGTTTTCTAGAAACACTACCTGGCATGTCTTGGAATTTGTTCTAAAAGATAGAGGAGGAAAGGGTGGAATAGTGAGCTTATGTCTGGACTGATATAGAAGGCGCTTCTGATCTTAACATCAGCTTATTGTCCCCCGGGCTGCTGAGACGAGGGGCTGATGGAAATAAAGCCAGTCCTGCTCCATGTAAAGCTGGGGATACCCAATGCTCTCAAATTCCTAGCACCAACCTGGGCTGTTGAGGGTCTTTTACTAACTGCGATTAAGGAATGAAATAGGATTCAAGTGTTATCATTAAAGAGAATGTGACCTGCCGATTCCACGACTGAATGAGAGGCTGAGACCTGTGTACTGCGGCGATGTGACGATTTGCACGTGTAGTTGTAACTGTATCAAGACTACAGTTTTATAATAATAAAGTATTTAAACCAGAGGAATTTTTTTCCTATCATCAATCAAGCAAAATGACCCTGATTGTTTTCGATGTAAACAGAGTAGGACATCTGAGCGTTTCAAAGGTTTGGTACAAACATGAGGATGTCTCAGCTGCAGTGTCAGTGATTCCGCCCTCCCAAAGCATCAAGTCTCAAATTGTTTTCTTATATAAGAGCAATGATAGACATAATCATCTGAATATGAGTCAGGTGTTTTTAAAATGTTCTGCATTTGGGGAAAGGCCAACACTCGTGCTATCTTCAGGGGCGTATAGAGCTGCTGCCAAGAAAATCATCTCAACCACAGCCACTCCTGGCTGTAAATTAGAGAGTGCTCCACCAAGAGCACTTCTACCGAGAGCCTTGAAGCAGAAATGGAGACCGAAGAAGAGGAAAGTCCTTCTGTATCAAAGCATGGACAGTACAGGTCACCCTTATGTCCCATCCTGAGAGAAGTGGCATACTTCACTATCTACTTGTGATAACACTTGTTATCATGAAATTATATGAAATTATATGCAGCAGTTCATATAGCTTTCTCATTAACAGCATTAACATTCTGATTCAAAATGAAAATATGATTTATATGTTTGGCTCAAACTGTTTGAGCCAGAGTGCCCCATTGCAACAATGATCCCCTTTAAAAATGAAATGTCCCGCCACTATGACCTCGACCCGGAGCCCAGTTATCCCCCATAAAATCACGGGTAGGATCAATGCTGTTAGCAGGCTTCTCATTTTTACATTTTAAAAGCTGTATCAACAGTTATTTTGTAATTGAGCAAAACCAAACTCAAACTGTTGGACGTTACCTAGTATACACATATTGCAAACTGTTGTCTGTACAATAAGAAAAAGAGAGAGAGTAATGTAACTGTGTTGTTTTGATATTTAAAAAGTTAACAGCTGAGAAACAGTTAACATTAGAGAAAGTAATTTCGTAGTTGGAATCCGTCGGTTATACTTTTAAGCACATGACATCAATATCTTAATCACAGAACAAGCAGCAGCATTTCAGTCTCTAAATTTATAGAGTTGGCTAATGTTTGTTCAGCAGCCAAAGGAAAGGCTGAGTCCCGCACAGCGGATTTAGATGAGATCTCCGCTTTAACTGTATGCGACTTACCTACTACTATCACTAAGAGTGACGATGATTTTAAACCTGAAAGTTTAGACTGGAACAATGCTTCTGTCCTTTTTTGAAGTATCCCTACTCTTACATGCAAATAGATCGGTTTTCTAGTCACAGATTGATTTTCAAGTTCTCCAATGATTACTAAATACTGATGAAAATATTTGCCTGCACAGCCCTGGTGTGCCCTGCCCAACCATACTGATTGCAGTATTTTTCATAAATATAATTTTATAAATTACTGAAATTCTAATTTGATGTGTGTATTGAAAATTGAAGTAGTTATACAGTATGTGTAATATCTATTCTCAATCAATTTAATATGATTTTGTAGTACTCAACAAGTGTACAGTTTTTACAATGGTGTTTCTTCTCCCCCTTGGATGGAACATTTTCCCTTTTAGAAGTACTGCTCGGCACATTTGACACCCCCCCACCAGACAAGGTTTATCAGTTACTGCAGAAATTATTAATTGACTGATGGAAGCTGCTCAAAAAAACATTATCATCGACAATTACTATAAATGATCAATTTATCGAGCAGAAATATTACACTTTCACTGTGTTTTCAGCTTCTTTTATTAGTTTTATATCACTGTAAACTGAACTTCCTTTCGGCATGGAGTATAGGTTGGACAAAATAGGCAATTTGAAGACATCACCTCCGACTCTGGAAAATTCTGCGGTGCATT